>NC_059296.1:31155924-31173424 GCF_017591435.1 Portunus trituberculatus | reverse complement strand
TTTGTTGTTTTTGTTTTACTGTAGTTTTTGTTGTTGTTGTTGTTGTTATTGTTGTTGTAGTTGTAGTTGTTGTTGTTGTTTTGTTGATGTTGTTGCTCCTGTTGGTGGTGGTGGTGGTGCTGTTGTTATTGTTGCTGTTGTCTTTATTATTTTTGTTTTACTGTTGTTGTTGTTGTTGTTGTAATTGTTGTTGTTGTGGCTGGTGGTGGTGGTGGTGCTGGAGATGGTGGTGATGGTGATTGTGGTGTTGTTGTTATTGTTGCTTTTGTCTGTTTTTGTTTTACTGTAGTTTTTGTTGTTGTTGTTGTTGTTGTTGTTGTTGTTGTTGTTGTTGTTGTTGTTGTTGTTATCGTTCTCCTCCATTCCCTCATTACAAAAGTCAAGAGGGAAAGCAGATGTTCCTCTTATTTTTCTTTTCAATTTCCTAGTTTTCTTTCCTCTTGTGTTTTTTTCCTTCACCTTTGTAAGATTCATGCACACACGAGCAGATTTTTATTGTTCTCATTGATGTTCTTTGTCTTTTCTCTCTTCTATTCATGTTCTTGTGTCAGTGGCTTTCCTCCCTCCTCTTCTCACAAAACTCTAAGGACAGCAGTTGTTCATGTTCTTATTCTTGCTATTTCCTATTTTTAGTATCTTTTTTTTCTATCTAATCCTTTTCCTTTCGTTATACTAATTGCTCTTCCTCAATTATTCATTCCTCCTTCACTAATTTCTTTCTTGTTCTTATTCCTGTTCTTATTTTTCACGTTTTTCTTCTTCCTCCTCTCGTTTCAACTTGTTATTGTTCTCACCCTTCCTGGTCTTACATTTTTACAACCTCTTTATCTTTCTAGTTCAATTTTCTGCTATTCTTCTTCTCCTCCCTTCTTTAATATACAAAAAAAAAAAAGATCAAATCACGAAAGGAGTTCATTACCTTTGCTCTCTTTCCCTAACATATTCTTCTGTCTATTCTTTCTTTCTAGTTGGTGTGCTTGCTATTCTTCTTCTCCTCCCTTTTTTAATATACAAAAAATAAGATCAAATGACGAAAGGAGTTCATTACCTTTGCTCTTACATATTCTTCTGTCCATTCTTGTCCTGGTTCTAGTTACTTCCTCCCCCTTATGAAAAAAAAATTAAGAAGCCAAGCTATAGATATGAACCGAGGCAATACTTGTTTCCACGAACCAATGGGGATTATCAGGAAATACTCTACATTCTCTCTCTCTCTCTCTCTCTCTCTCTCTCTCTCTCTCTCTCTCTCTCTCTCTCTCTCTCTCTCTCTCTCTGCCTGTGTATCCATTAGTAGAGCGATACAGTTAAGTGAGAGAACAAGGGAGGATGTGAAACGATATAATGAGTGCTTGAGAGAGAGAGAGAGAGAGAGAGAGAGAGAGAGAGAGAGAGAGAGAGAGAGAGAGAGAGAGAGAGAGAGAGAGAGAGAGAGAGAGAGAGAGAGAGAGAGAGAGAGAGAGAGAGAGAGAGAGAGAGAGAGAGAGAGAGAGAGAGAGAGAGAGAGAGAGAGAGAGAGAGAGAGAGAGAGAGAGAGAGAGAGAGAATGAGAGGAGGAGAGGAGATGAGAAGGAGGAGAATGAGAAAGAGGAGGAGGAGGAGGAGGAGGAGGAGGAGGAGGAGGAGGAGGAGGAGGAGGAGGAGGAGGAGGAGGAGGAGGAGGAGAGGAAGAGGAGAGAGTTCTGTGAGGAGTGTGAGAGAGAGAGAGAGAGAGAGAGAGAGAGAGAGAGAGAGAGAGAGAGAGAGAGAGAGAGAGAGAGAGAGAGAGAGAGAGAGAGAGAGAGAGAGAGAGAGAGAGAGAGAGAGAGAGAGAGAGAGAGAGAGAGAAAGAAAGAAAGAAAGAAAGAAAGAAAGAAAGAAAGAAAGAAAGAAAGAAAGAAAGAGAGAGAGAGAGAGAGAGAGAGAGAGAGAGAGAGAGAGAGAGAGAGAGAGAGAGAGAGAGAGAGAGAGAGAGAGAGACAGGGAGCATGCACGCCTCATATCAAGCGAGCTCACTGAGGCTTCTAATGCATGGCGGGACAAAGAGAGTCTGGGCGTCCCTCACGAACTTAAGACGCCCCACAAAACTCTATCAGGTTGTCACTCCCCTCTCTCCTGTGCGCTGCTGCCTGTGTTTCTTGAATGCTTCTTCACTTACGAGGACTCAGTGATACAAAAACTGGTAAGACTGAATGAGTGATAGATTGGGTGATTGAATGACTGTGGTTAACTGAATGACTGACTAGCTGGCTGGCTGGCTGATTTACTGGTAGTCTCATTGGCTTGGTGACTGACTCAATAGCTGAATGAGTAACTGAGTGATTGACAAGATATCGAAATATGCAGACAAGCTGACTAAATGATTGATAGACTAACTGAATGGCTGCCTCACTGTCTATTAACTGCCACACCGCATGACAGAATAAAAACTGACTGGATGACCAATTGACAGACACACTGAAAGACAAAAAAAATAACCAACCAAACCAACCACAGCCTGACATCTACACATTCACACAGACAGACAGACGGACAGACAGACAGCACCAAACCGTAAGAAAGTCAACTACAGTGGGTTGGAAGTTTCTGCGGCACTTTTCGTGGAAGCAGACGAAAACTCACATTACTTCTGGCAGCGCTTGTGAAGACGCCTTGGAGTGAAAGGGCCGGGAAGCTGCGAGGGAGAGGCGGAGATATGACAATTCACTCTGTTGACACACGCCACGCTGTGTTTTGACTATGGCGAGATGTGTGTGTGTGTGTGTGTGTGTGTGTGTGTGTGTGTGTGTGTGTGTGTGTGTGTGAGAGAGAGAGAGAGAGAGAGAGAGAGAGAGAGAGAGAGAGAGAGAGAGAGAGAGAGAGAGAGAGAGAGAGAGAGAGAGAGAGAGAGAGAGAGAGAGAGAGAGAGAGAGAGAGAACCGAGCTAATGATGGAGTGTTTACTGACGAGAGGCAAGTGTTTGAGGGATGAGCGAGGGTTAAAGGGACTGGTGGGAGGAGATGCTGCTCAGCGCTACTCCATTAAGAGGTAAATTTCAGGGTAAGCTCCGCAGCAGTGCACAACAATTCTCTCTGATTAGCGAGTCACGGACGGAAGGTGTTCATGGAAAATTCTCAAAGGGGTAATGATGAAGATGAACAATATGATGAGGAGTGCTGTTTAAGAATAAGAGGTTAATGGGAAGGGATGAGAGGACTGATGTAGAGTAGATTAGGAGGAAGCTTGATAATATTATTACATTGCACGTATTTTTTATTCTGAGGTAGTTATGGGTTAAATGATGTCTGGTTTTCCGACTTTGCTTAGATAATTTTAGTTCTGTTTTGGAATCCGTTTGTTAATGACTGACAGACAGGTAAATATATGTGACAATATATGCATACCTGCACGGCGGGTAGCATAAAATACAAGTACGTGGTCATGTTCTGATCGTAATTGCAGTAAACATTATGCCAGATTTATAAGAACAATGACATTGAATTTTGACTGCTATGAAAGAATAAAATGAAACTAGACTTATCTAACTAGTGAATTTAGAAACCCTGCATTACCAAAACACAACTCGAAACACAAGAATTATTGTATATCTCTTCGCCACAGAAGCGAGGGAATTCCGCCACACTACTGCCTCGTATGTCAGTCCTTGTTGCTGGCTGTTTTGGCTCCACCGTCTGGCAGCTCCTGCGTGGCGGTGCTCGTGGGGATACACTACGAACCAAGAGCCTTGCACCAGCAGGACCCGGGGAGGCAGCAGCCCACGTCTCAGCGTCTGGGTGACAAAGGCGCCTGATTCACGCCCCACGACGGCCACGCTTCCGAGCGCTTCATCTCTTTCCCTTCCTCTCAACCCGCTGCACCCGAAAGTTTAGCACGAACACAGAATGAGCGCGAGTCCACTTCAAAATATCAAAATCATACACACACACACACACACACACACACACACACACACACACACACACACACACACACACACACACACACACACACACACACACACACACACACACACACACACACACACACACACAAGTTCAATTACAATTATTAACCACAGACACATACGAGTAATTAGGACAGTTCAATATATTACAGAAGTGCTCTCTCTCCCACAAATATGGTGGTACTACACGTCCTCTCTCCCTAACCCGCCGCCTCTCGAGTCTCCTCAGCCACTCCTCCCAGTGTAGCGCTGCAAGGGAAGAGACCTCACAACGAACTCATCACCACTACGCGTCTGTCTGCCACCAGAAGTATTCGTACCCTTGTCAGGATCTTATGGTTCGGTGGCTCGTGTGTGGATGAGCTAGACACTGGACTGTAGTGGCAGGTAGCTGGCTTGGAGGGTGTTGTGTGTCGTCGTTCCAACACTATACCTAGAGCAATACTGTCTATAGTCTATGCTGGCCAACTGTCGTTCATTTATCACCTCAAGACCAGCCGCTTGTTGTGGTTTGCCAGTATCTTTTAAACCATGATTTTCTGGTTGTACAGTTGTGTCACACTCGTTCTGCTGGAATATATTAACTTGTACCCTTCGTGGCGTGTCTCCTATGAGTATTTAAAAATTTTGATATATTATGTGCTTCCGTGTGTGTGTGTGTGTGTGTGTGTGTGTGTGTGTGTGTGTGTGTGTGTGTGTGTGTGTGTGTGTGTGTGTGTGTGTGTGTTTCTCCTATGTCTCGAGTCTGGACCATTTTCACACATTCCAGGATAATACATTCATCAAATTAAATCAACCTCGGATTCGCAAAGAAAGAAAATCCAGTTGTCAGCGCGAATGTACTCACACACACACACACACACACACACACACACACACACACACACACACACACACACACACACACACACACACACACACACACACACACACACACACACAGGCGAGGCAAATGGGCAAGCCTCTTAATGTGTGGCCCTTGTTCACCTAGCAGTAAATAGGTACAGGATATAACTCGAGGGGTTGTGGCCTCGCTGTCCCGGTGTGTGGAGTGTGTTGTGGTCTCAGCTCTACCAGAAGATCGGTCTATGAGCTCTGAGCCCGCTCCGTAATGGGGAAGACTGGCTGGGTGACCAGCAGGCGACCGAGATGAATTACAAACACACACACACACACACACACACACACACACACACCTTCAATGAATAAGTCGTGCGTGTTTCTGCGCAATAAAACAGGCAGAGAAAGAGAGAAATGGCAAGCGACAGAATGATAAAGAGTTATGCATGTTAGTACGCACACCACACACACAAACACAACACCTCCCTCCGCTACCACTAATCCTCAATTTTGTCACTCCTGCCACCGATTCTCGACACCACCAACCCACGCTGCCACCGGTGCTCAATACCCTCACTACCTCTGCTCCCCACCACTCCACCAGCACCCTGACTCCCACTAGCCACTCCTCACCCATGCACCATCACCCCCCACAAGTGTTCCCCTCGCCTTCCCCCTTCCACCCGCTCCAGGAAGGCAGTCTGAGCGCCATGACAAACGGCCCCGCTCAGTCTCCTTGTCACCCACTACTTGGCTCAAGAAAGTTACAGAGGATCCGCTCCCCGCCTCACTTCTCTTCTCTCTCTCTCTCTCTCTCTCTCTCTCTCTCTCTCTCTGTGTGTGTGTGTGTGTGTGTGTGTGTGTGTGTAATTCACTGTTTGATCTGCTGCAGTCTCTGACGAGACAGCCAGACGTTACCCTAAGGAACGAGCTCAGAGCTCATAATTTCCGATCTTCGGATAGGCCTGAGACCAGGCACACACCACACACCGGGACAACAAGGTCACAACTCCTCGATTTACATCCCGTACCTACTCACTGCTAGGTGATCAGGGGCTACACGTGAAAGGAGACACACCCAAATATCTCCACCCGGCCGAGGAATCGAACCCCGGTCCTCTGGCTTGTGAAGCCAGCACTCTAACCACTGAGCTACCGGGCCGTGTGTGTGTGTGTGTGTGTGTGTGTGTGTGTGTGTGTGTGTGTGTGTGTGTGTGTGTGTGTGTGTGTGTGTGTGTGTCTGTGTGTCTGTCTGTCTGTCTGTCTGTCTGTCTCTCTCTCTCTCTCTCTCTCTCTCTCTCTCTCTCTCTCTCTCTCTCTCTCACTGGTCCACACTGCTAATAACATAATCACCGCGTCGGGAGCTTCATCAAAGACACTTTAAACGGGTGAATGTGTTGCCGTGTTGGTAAAGCTCGCATAGAACTGCACGCCATCACACACACACACACACACACACACACACACACACACACACACACACACACACACACACACACGATTTGCACGAACACATGTTTACATAAATTGATATGCTCTTTCTGATCCTTGTCTTCGTGTGTGTGTGTGTGTGTGTGTGTGTGTGTGTGTGTGTGTGTGTGTGTGTGTGTGTGTGTGTGTGTGTGTGTGTGTGTGTGTGTGTGTGTGTGTGTGTGTGTGTGTGTGTGTGTGTGTGGGGGGGGGGTGGGAGGAGGGGGAGTGCCAAAAAATGCCATATTAATAAGACAAAAATAACTATTTCTATTAAGCTGCATATAAACGTGGATCAAGGGACACGCAAGCACGCCACAACGAAACACTGCATGATTACTGTCGCGTCCAGACCGAGGCAAGGAAAAGAAGAAAGCTGCAACCTAATCATCTACGTGGTTGCAGGTCCGTCAGTGCCTGCGATGACACACATTCTACCAACTCTCTAACCAATGCCGAGTCCAGGTTATCAAGTCTCTCGTTGTGTATGGTCTGTTGGATCGTTATTCCTTCCTTCGTTTTTTTTTTTTTTTTCATATTCCTTTTGGCGTTGTAAACAATTTTGAGATGCAGTTTATCAGTTCAATAGGAATTACTTCTACCTTTCTTGTTTTTTATATATATATTTTTTTCTTCTGCAAGTCTGTTTCTCTGTCTGTCTATTTGTCTGTCTGTCTGTCTGTCTGTCTGTCTGTCTGTCTGTCTGTCTGTCTGTCTGTCTGTCTGTCTGTCTCTCTCTCTCTCTCTCTCTCTCTCTCTCTCTCTCTCTCTCTCTCTCTCTCTCTCTCTCTCTCTCTCTCTCTCTCTCTCTTTATTATTTTGACGTTGTAAATAATTTTGAGATGTAGTTTCTCAGTTCTCTAGGTATTACTTCTACCTTTCCTTTCCTTTTTTTTTATTATTTCTTTTCTTCTGGAAGTATTATATAACTCAGTGAGAGGAAATGATCAGTTCCTCGCTGTAAATTATTTCTAGTTAACCTTTCGTTTTTTTTTTCATTCTCACCTAGATACTCACTTATTTTCTTCTCAGATTTTCCAGTCCTCCTCTGTAAATATTTTTCAATCCCTATTTTCATCCTTCCGGAAAGTCACTTCCTGTTAGTCTTTCTCACCTTTCAGTTTATTCATGTTCTTCGTCCCTTGGTGTAATTCATTTTTAGTTCATATTTTCTTTTCTTCCATCTTCTTTAAATTAACCACTTCAGTACCATGACACGTTCCTATATTCACTCTGCTTACGATTCGGTGATTGTATACAGCTTCAGAAACTTATGTGGGGATTAAAATAGTCAAGACTCTGGCTATTAATCTTCTGACCCCCATAGACCCTTCCTAATGTCAATACTATGATGGTCTAATCGTACACAAATCTCAATGTAAAAATGTGTCCCAGTGCTGAAGGGGCTAAAGCGGCTGTACGCGCATGATGCCTCTGTCTCACTGCGGGTTTAGCTCGGCGCTATTCCACTCAGTTCCTAGAAACCTATAAAGAAACATGCCCAAGCCTCTAGTGTCGCTTTCTCTTAATGAGTTCGCTGGGACGGCAGAGTTTTCATGCTAATTATTCGCTTATGCAATTGCAGCATATCATCCCTCAAATCTTTCCCTGCCATGTTGTGAAATATCGACTTCTTTTCTCCTAGAACATAACATTTTTTACTTAATCCTTCACGCTATGACAATTTAGTTTCCCTTTTACCTCAACTCTTTCCTTCAGCATGATACAATATTTCATCACATTTATGCCATTTTTCACTCCCTCCAACAAGGAAACCAAAATGCGTAAATGGAAATACCTGTTCACTAAACATGTTAATGGAGCCAAACCAAATTATTCAGTTCTTGCTTAAATAACGTGGTCTTCTTGAATTTTTCCAGCCCTAATGAGACCCTTTTTGTGCGTGCCTGGAAATATGCAGCGCGATGCATTACTCAGTACTGACGAGCTTAGAGGAGGAGGAGGAGGAGGAGGAGGAGGAGGAGGAGGAGGAGGAGGAGGAGGAGGAGGAGGAGGAGGAGGAGGAGGAGGAGGAGGAGGAGGAGGAGAGGAGCATAGAGAAGAAAAGGAATGAAAAATAAGGAAATGGCTGATAATGAGACGTTAATTATAGTAAGATAACAGTGATGATGATGATGATAATGATGATTATAATGAGGAGGAGGAGGAGGAGGAGGAGGAGGAGGAGGAGGAGGAGGAGGAGGAGGAGGAGGAGGAGGAGGAGGAGGAGGAGGAGGAGGAGAACGACGAGTTGGAAGACAACGGAAATGACAAAGACGATTACGATCATAATCACAACGGTTATGGTGATGAAGATAAGGAAGAAAAGGATGAAGATGATAATAATAATAATGATGATAATTTTGCTGATACTGATGATGATGATGATGATGATGAGAAAGAAGAAGAGAAGAAAGAGGAGAAGGAGAAGCTCTTAAGCAGCAGAGGAACCCCAATAACACAGAGGTTAACATGAAGATGCCTTGGTTTATCCCTCACACTCACTGATCGTATAGCCAAACCTCCCTCCCTCTCACCGGCACAAGAGAAGGAAGAGGAGAAGGAGGAGCACTTAATTAAGCAGCAGAGGAACCCCAATAACACAGAGGTTAACATGAAGATGCCTTGGTTTATCTCTCACACTCACTGATCGTATAGCTAAACCTCCCTCCTTCTCACCGGCACGCTTCGGACAGTTAGACAGAGGAACAGCTGGAATAAACACCACGCTGTCAGAAGATTCGATTAATAATTCACGCCACTTCCACCAAATAGCGATACAAAAGTTTCCATAATTCAGATATGCAAAGGAAGTTTCTGACAGAAGCATTTGCCAGAATCTAGAGCTTCAGTAACTCAGATATTTATTTACGAATGTACACTACATTTAAGAGATATAATGTACAGGATGATTAATTCCTTCAAGACTCAGAGGAATTTTCATCTTGATTTTTAGGTATAATCAGGTTATCTTACTTACATTATCAAGGGTCTATGGAGGTCATAAGATTAATGGTCAGAGTCTTTACTATTCGAATCCCAACATATGGTTCTGTAGCTGTATAAAATCGCCAAATAGTAAGCAGAATGAATAAGAAAACGCGTCATGGTACTGAAGGGGTTAAACGTAAAATGACCTCAAATATAAGAAGAGTATAAATCAGAATAAACTAATTATTAAAAATACAAATGAAACAGTACAAATTAAGTATTGAGCAAGCTGAATTGGGACGCACATCGAACTAAAACAGAAATGAAGAAAAATTGCTAAATAGTTTTAATCTTATAGGAAAAGAAGAACGAAGCTTGCGTAATGAAGAGAAGAGAGCGTTCGGTGCATTAATGAACACAACAAGTGGTAGCAATCTATCACGTCATTCACTCATCAGTATTGCCAGCGTGGTCATGTCTAGCCCGTTAACATCATCATCATCACCACCACCACCACCACCACCACCACCACCACCACCACCATCACCACCACCACCACTAAAGTCACTATAGGTTCGTATTCTCAAAGACTTCTGCTCTTCATCTACACTATTTCAAAAGGCCTTATTTAAGTTTACACGAATTTTTAAGATGTTTTTCTACAGTTCTAGAGGCAGAGTGACAAGATTACTACATTAATAACAGGAAAAACACTCTTGAAAACCACGTTAATCATCTCTTCGGTCTTGGGGAACAGTTGTGCTGAGAATACCGTTTCTGAGTACCGACCTGTATCGTCTGAAGGATAAACGCCCATCGCCCACCCAGCAACTCCTCCAATCTCACCTCCCATCTGCGTAATTCTGCAGTTATCAGCACTTCCCTCTTGAATCATGTCTAGTTTGCCATTCCCTTACTGTAATTGTCCAGTCCTTATCTACTCAGAGACGGAGGGGAATTATTATCATGACATCAAGTAGTATTTCTTTTTTTTCAACAAGGAATGTAAGATGTAGATTAAGAAGTTACAGGTTTCTAGTGTGTATATTTGGTTCTTTAGATCTGAGGTTGCTTTGTGGTGCGTCCCTTATTCAAAAATAATGGTTATGTGTTGTCGAGAGAGAGAGAGAGAGAGAGAGAGAGAGAGAGAGAGAGAGAGAGAGAGAGAGAGAGAGAGAGAGAGAGAGAGAGAAGAGCAAGGGAAGGGAAGACATTCAATTCGGCGCCATGTCTCAAAAGCGAGGCACTGTGGCAGAGTTACTCCCAACCTTCTTTGCTCAAAGGTTCTCGCGGTGCACCAAGAGTGTTTGGTTTTCTTGCTCGCAGATCCACATTGCTTTGTGTGCTTAGTGTCTGATAACGTTGGCAGCGGTGTCTTTTCCTGGTACACACGTGACAGTGGCTGGGCACACTCAATGTTGTGTTTGCTGCTGTGAAGTCGCATTGTACTCGTTAAAATTTACATTTATCAATAGTGAGAGACGTCCTTCCCTCGTCTGGTCGCAGAATTCTGTTGAATTGATTCTTACCCTAGCTAGTGTCTGAGTTTTGATGATTGGTGTATCGTCTGGAATGCTTTCCATTTGTACATCACGACATTGTGATTTTGTCCAAAAAGAAAAGGGTTCCAGCACAAAAATTCGTATTATTAAGCCTTATAAAGCAAGTGACGATCGCTCTTGGATTTGAATAAGTTCAACTCGCTCTCTGTTGCTCTGTTAACTGGCCAATATCACTTCCTATTCCGGTAAATATTTCAGTAAAGACGTAATGAACAGATGTTATACGAAACGTGGGCCAATACAATTTCTTTATGAGAAGAGTTGTATTCTAATTTTGGTTGTACCTCCTACCGACCCCTTCCACATAACACCACGCACGACGTCGATATTATCATGCTTTCATCTCGACGAGAGACTTCCGCGAGGAGCTCGTAAAGATTGTCATCGTCGTCGAGGAAAGAGGAAGAAGATAAGAGGGAAGGGTTGAGCGCGCCAACCAATACGCTGCGGCTACAGGATATTTTTAGAGTTTATCGTTGTCATCGTCATCATCGTTGTGAGGAGGAGGAGGAGAAGCAGGAGGAAGAAGAGGAGTGGGAATGGGAGTGGGAGCAGGAGCAGGAGCAGGAGCAGGAGCAGGAGCTGGAACAGGAGGAGGAGGAGAGGAGGAGGAGGAGGAGGAGGAGGAGGAGGAGGAGGAGGAGGAGGAGGAGGAGGAGGAGGAGGAGGAGGAGGAGGAATAGAAAAGAATAAAAAGAAAGTTTAAACAGTAACATACCCTAAAGTTATTACTAATGTGTTTGGGGGACTACAATAACTATTAACGATAAAGAACAACACAAGAGGAAAAATAAAACTCCTTCCCTCCTATCCATCCCTCAAAGAAAAGGAGGAGAAAGAAAAGAGAAGAGAAAAAGAAACATAAGGAAGGAGGAGTTACGCCCACCAACAAATACGCCACAAGATATGCCAAAAATTTGTCTGTGTAATCCTTATCATCGTCGCAGAGAACTGGAAGATGAGGAGGAGATGCAACAAGCCATTTAAATGATCCTGTCACCCTGTCACCCTCCACCGCTGCCAAGACACGCACTGGCGCCAATTCCCTATTCCCTCGCCGATCAAGGGCAGCCTACTCAGCGCCATCGGCAAATTGAAGTGTGTTAACTCTCTCTCTCTCTCTCTCTCTCTCTCTCTGTCTGTGTCTGTGTGTGTGTGTGTGTGTGTGTGTGTGTGTGTGTGTGATGGGAGCGAGTCGCTCACCGAGGGAGTGATAAGGGTAATGAGAGGGAGGCAATGAGGCAATGAGAGGAAAACGTGATGAGGGCGATTCGAATGAGAGAGAGGGCGAGAGAGAGAGGCGAGATAAACAAGACGTGTTGGAGCAGAGGAGGCACAGGAAGGGCATGACACGGTAAAGGCCCGACACGAGAAGGGGACGGTAAGGTTAGGGTGAAGAAGCAAGGACGATAGAGAAAGGAGAGCTGGTAGGAGGGTGAGTGAAGGAAAAGATAAGGAAGGAAGACAAAATATGAGAGGACAGAGGAGAAATTATGAGAGAAATAAGAAATAATTGGGAAGACAAGTGGAATATTGATAAGAAAATGATGGCAATAAGGAATGAAGAAGTATGAGGTACAATTGATAATAATAATTGTATAGTAATAATAGAAATATTAATAATAAAAACGAAGAAGTAGGAGGAGGAGGAGAAGAAGAAGAAGAAGAAGAAGAAGAAGAAGAAGAAGAAGAAGAAACAGGAGGAGAAGAAGAAGAAACAGGAGAAGAAGAAGAAGAAGAAGAAGAAGAAGAAGAAGAAGAAGAAGAAGAAGAAGAAGAAGAAGAAGAAGAAGAAGAAGAAGAAGAAGAAGAAGAAGAAGAAGAAGAAGAAGAAGAAGAAGAAGAAGAAGAAGAAGAAGAAGAAGAAGAAGAAGAAGAAGAAGAAGAAGAAATAATAATAATAATAATAATAATAATAATAATAATAATAATAATAATAATAATAATAATAATAATAATAATAATAATAATAATAACGATAATAATGACGAAGAAAAAAATTAAGATGAAAAGAAGAAATGAAGAAGAAAAGAAGAAGAAGAAGAAGAAGAAGAAGAAGAAGAAGAAGAAGAAGAAGAAGAAGAAGAAAAAGAAAAAGAAGAACAAAAACAACAACAACAACAACAACAACAACAACAACAACAACAACAACAACAACAACAACGACAACAACAACAACAACAACAGTGAGGAGGAGGAGAACACCGGGCCACATCCCACCGCCCCTCGACAAAACAAAAAACAAGAACCACAACAAAAATTCACTATCAAGTACTTTCATAACCTCTCTCTCTCTCTACTCTACTACTACTACTACTACTACTACTACTACTATTTCTGTTTTCCACGTTGAGCGGCTCTCTCGGTAATGCAATGTAGTGATGGAGTCCCGTAAGAGGAAAGGAAAAAGTTTGCTTATTTCCGCCCTTCGAATAACACGGCACTAGGAGAACAGCTTTCACCAATTCTTCACTTCTCTGACGAGGCAAATGAATATATATATATATATATATATATATATATATATATATATATATATATATATATATATATATATATATATATATATATATGAATCTATCATAATGTGGTACTACCTGATGTTTCTCTCTCTCTCTCTCTCTCTCTCTCTCTCTCTCTCTCTCTCTCTCTCTCTCTCTCTCTCTCTCTCTCTCTCCTTTTCCTTCTCCTTCCTCCCTCTCCCTCTTGCTCCCAACCTCCCACTCTCTCTCTCTCTCTCTCTCTCTCTCTCTCTCTCTCTCTCTCTCTCTCTCTCTCTCTCTCTCTCTCTCTCTCTCTCTCTCTCTCTCTCTCTCTCTCTCTCTCTCTCTCTCTCTCTCTCTCTCTCTCTCTCTCTCTCTCTCTCTCGTGTGTGTGTGTGTGTGTGTGTGTGTGTGTGTGTGTGTGTGTGTGTGTGTGTGTGTGTGTGTGTGTGTGTGTGTGTGTGTGTGTGTGTGTGTGTGTGTGTGTGTGTGTGTGTGTGTGTGTGTGTAATCATAACTAAAGATAAAACTAATGAAGATAAAGAGTAAATATGGAGGAAGATGACCATGATAATAATAATAATAATAATAATAATAATAATAATAATAATAATAATAATAATAATAATAATAATAATAATAATAATAATAATAATAATAAAAAAATAATAATAATAAAAATAATAATAATAATAATAGTAATATAATGAAATAATATTAATAAAAATCATTAAAATCCGAAGAAGAGAAGAAGAAAAGAAAATTTATCAATGATCTAAAAACACTTCATGTCCTACCCACTCCTACGCTGATAATGACACACTGTACCTTTCCACGTCTCCTCGTAGATGTCCAACACTTCAGGAACTTAATAGAGAAGCCACAGAACGCCTGACTTGTGATCTCTCTACAATTTCTGATTCGGGCAGAGCAAACTTAATACTCTTCATTGCCTCAAAAACTCAATTCCTTCATCTATCAATTCAACAGAACCTTCCAGATAACTATCCTCTCTTCTTAAACGAGACTCAGCTTTCCTCTTCTACACTCAACATCTTCGGTCTCACCCTTATTCTGTCCACTTCCCAATAATGCAAGTGCTAACCAGTGTATTCTTAATTATTCATATCTTTCTCTTGTAAACTCTTGCACTCCCTTCCTGTCTTTCTATTTCAAGAGGGAGGTTACAAGATACTTATTCTTTAACTTTTGAGGATCACTTTTTATTCTGATCTGCCATTAAGACCTCAGAGGGACTTTTCTTAATAATTTTGTAATCCAGGAACAACGCCACTCGTACAAAAAAAAAAAAAAAAATCAATATTTCTAAGAATAAAATTACAGAATATGTCAGACTGTCTCTTTTCCCTACTTTTATTTCCCGCCATAATGACGTGGTAACATCTTTTCTTGTACTCGGTGGGCTGCATACTAGACGGAATGATTCTGATTCTGACCTGCCAAGAAGAGCAGAGTGAGTTGATGCCACCAGTAGATGTGGCGCGCATTACACTCATAGACATTTTTCCACATAATCTTTCAAATAATAAAAAAAAAAAAATAACTATGCGATCGTTATTATTTCAAACTTTAATTGCTAGTAATGGTCAATTCATCATAGAACTCACTGATCACTCTTCTTCAGTTTTCGAGTTGCTTACAGAGACCAGCTCATTCCCGCGTGTCTCTCTGCCAGGACCGACTGACAAAGCTTCCTGAATTCATCCCTGGCCACGGGTCCGCCTAACACCAGAGCCACGCCAGAGAACCACTCTTTCAGATCGTCAGGAGTAAGGAAGAGGAGCTTCACAGTGTAAGTGTTTTCTGTCTGCGGATGATTAAGACCGGTCCTGCCTGTTGTGCTGCCATCGCTCGACACTCCAACGTCTGCTTCCTCGCACACGTCCTCCAGTACAGAGGCTTTCGCTATATCATGGGACATCCTCAGTAGGTAATGGACTTTTCAGCTCCTCGTACGCTTATAATTAATATTTCATTAACACCTTTGGTTACTAGACTCACAACCTTTCTAGCTCCTCGCACGGACTTTGTTTATATTTCATTAACTCTTTTAGTAACTAGTCTTAAAAGTTTTTAGCTCCTCGTACAAATCTACTGAATAATTCTTTAACTCTATTTGGTCACCAGTCTCACAATCTTTCGGGATCTTTGCACAGATCTACTTATTATTTTATGAACTCCCTTAATAAGTAGTCTTACAGTCTTCCTAGCCCCTCGCACAGATCTAGCTAGTATTTCATTAACTCCCTCGGTCACCAGTCTCACAGTCCTGCTGCCCACTACTAAAGATTCAGCAGACACATCAACAAATGTGAATTCACTTTCTTTCTGAATAGTTAAGCATTTTACAACTCTAATTCGTTGACCATCTTCACCAGGTACAGAATCTTCAGTTTCAGTCCATTTGTCACCTTCACGATTTTCATACTTTTTAATTTCATGCAATTCACCTTCTTCACTTAGTTTTTGTTCTTCACTTTTAATCCATCTGTCTTCCTTAACCATCTCATATTATTCACTTTCAATTCTCTTAATTTCTTCATTTAGCTTTCTTCTTTTTTACAGTAGAGAAATCTTTCCAATTTCCATCTTCTCTCAGCTACTCAAATTCTGTCCGTTATCTATCTTCAACCAACACTTCAATCACAGTCCAGTGTCCATCTTCAACGTACAGTTCAATAGCAGTGCAGTGTCCATTTCCAGTCTGTAGTACATTTTCAATACCGTTTTCATCTTCAGCAAGTTCAATATTAGCAATCTCAGTCCAGTTTCTATATTTAATCAGCACAAATTCAACATCTATCCATTTTCCATGTTCACTCAGCAGTTCAATCTCTGACTACAGATCGCCCAAAACTTTTCCGTTGATCAAACCATTGCACGTCGATTCTGTCGTGCTCTCGTTGCACTTGGAGAGGTTTTCTCCGGTACTCAAATATTCTACTCAGTTTGTTCTGGAGATGCATGTTGGTCGTTGTTCTTTCTATTTTTATTTGACCTGAGTAAATTTGCGTTTTGTTCTCTGGCAAGATCTGTTTGCGCTGGCACGTTGCCAATGAGAAAAGACTCACAAAATACACAAAGGAAAACAAATCCATCCATTTCCACGCAATGCTTCTATTAATACTCGCAGCTGATGAAGGAGTCCTGCCCTCCTTCCTTGAAGAGGTTAGAGGCGGGGACTCGCTACCGAACGCTTCAAACGTTTCACGATATAATTCATTCTCTTCTTCTATGTCACGTAATGGCGATGAGAATGAACATGTCGCGTTATCAGTGATGGTGAAGTATTATCTGTGCCTCTTGCCGCAGACTTGCTGCTTTGAACATATTCAACAGCGTGCAGTTAAATTAATATTTACAGTACTTTTAGGAAACACCGTTTCTCTCAGTACCAAGTATTGTTATGCACGTCAGCACGTAGGTAGAACCACATGTTTATTTATAAATAAAAACAAATTATGAGCCTGAGTTAGCATCCAATGAGTCTCTGGCAATCTAACTTCCTGTTGGTGGCTGATTCCAAAGCATATTTCCGACTGGTCGTTGAGTCCTTGACAGCGGTAGGGATCTCTAGACACGCTTTAACTTCGCTACATCACTACATGGTATGTGATCTGCCATCCCTGCCACCGTCTCGCCTGGGATGGGAGACCAAGTGGCGTGGGAAAAGATGGAGGCTTTAAACATTCTTTAAAAGACTGTTTTCAAAGACCAGTCACGCTTATTCTGGATACATTTTAACCTATTTTCTTATCCCTGTATAATAGAAAAACAGTCTTGAAAACCCTCATTGACGCAAGATATTGCAAACTAAGATTCTGTCAAGAAAATTTTGATTCTCTATTTAATTTGGAGGCCAGAACTGTTGTGCGTATTGTAAATGCGATCGCTCATTCACTTTTAAATTGCAGGTATTTTTCTTGCCTAGTGGTTCCAGCCTCTCTTAGGAGCCACTCGTGGTGTATCTTGTCGAACAAGGAGGAAAAAGGCGAAGGAAAGCGAAGGCAACGAGGGGAGAGAGAGAGTAAGACAAACACAATCTAAGGTTGCATAGCCAGAGCAAAATCACACAACTAAAAATGGAAGGAGAGCGGGAGAGGGAGAGGCATGGCGGGACAGAAATGGCTGGAACGGTGCAAGAGCCACACACAGGAACATATGGCGGGAGATTGTGGTGTTATGATGGACAGCAGAGGGAGCAGGCGGCCTTACCATGAATATTTGAGAAGGGGGGAAGGCAGCCAGACAGGGAGAGCGAGGAAGAAGAAAAA
>NC_059296.1:31138424-31143424 GCF_017591435.1 Portunus trituberculatus | reverse complement strand
AATAATAATAATAATAATAATAATAATAATAATAATAATAATAATAATAATAATAATAATAATAATAATAATAATAATAATAATAATAATAATAATAATAATAATAATAATAACAATAACAATAACAAAAATTAATAAACTTGTAATCCTAAACTCTTGTTGGGTAGTTCACTAAACACAATTTTCATAACGTGCAGGTGATCTCATTTCTCTACACAACGTCAAAACTGAAGGAACGGGAAGCTAATATCGCTAATTTTTCATAATGTATCGTGCATTATTACCGTCGTTGTTATGAATGAAGTAGTCATCTGTAATCACACTGTTTTGCCTATTTTCTCAGTCTCACCGTCCTCTCAACTGCTGATTGTCTCTTCACTGAGTATTTGTGTAGATTCTCAAAAGGATTTCAGATAGAGAGCAAACAGTGAATTGATGGTGACTGCATTACTCATTAAGATTCTCAGCTCGTCATAGTATTTTAGATTTGAGAGCAAACAGGGAATAGATGGTGACCGTACATTACTCATAACTCAGCTAACGGCTCTCTACTGGTTATTATTTATTAGTTCAGTTTAACATGTATGTCTCAGCTCTGTATATACCACTGTCAATAAACTACTACTACTACTACTACTATTACACTGCCGTGCCACCGCCACACACACCGCTAACACTAACGAAAACAACGAACAAATGCATATTAATGGTTATCCTCAACATACAACACTAACATTAGCACTGAAATTTCCATCAACTATTAATCACCACACACACACGTAAACACACACACACACACACACACACACACACACACACACACACACACACACACACATTTGTTACTTGACCACAGTGAAGAAAAAAATTAATATCATGTCTAATACATCAGTTAGATTTACTTTTAAAAACTGTATAACACAGTCTCTGAAATATGCATAGTAGACTGAATAGCCGTGAAAACAATGCACAACCACCACCACCACCATCACTACCACTACTACCACCACCAGCAGAGCCACCATCACCAGCACAGCCACCACCACCATCACCATCTCGAATACTGTTCTCTGTTTTCACTTGATATAACCGGCCGTGGCTTTAATTCTCCTCGGGCGATACATGTCACTGGTTAACTGGGGTGAGGCTCGCTGCCCACCGCCTCCTCCCTCAGCATGTTTGTGGTGAGTGCCGCGGCCGCCTTATCATGCATTAGTTTGCTCTTTACCGCCTGCTGGGCCTTTACTCAGGGCATTGGGGAGGGAAAGAGTTAGAAAAATGTAGGTCTCTCTTTCTCTCTCTCTCTCTCTCTCTCTCTCTCTCTCTCTCTCTCTCTCTCTCTCTCTCTCTCTCTCTCTCTCTCTCTCTCTCTCTGGAATGAGGGAGGCAGTGTGGGACAAGGTGAGAGTAAAAAAGGCACCCCAGCAGCGCTATAACTCACAGAAACTCGATTACAATTTTACGGTGGGAAGGAATGTAGGAATTACTTGTAACGGGGAAGGAATTAAAGCCTGGACGGACTGTGAGGCAGGAGCAGGACCCGCGGTGAGTCCCCTTTACAACTCCCGCGTAATGGAGAGAGCTGCGGCCACACACATGACTGTACAATGATGCTATTAATATTAACTCCAACATCTATTACTACTACGGCTAATAACAATTCATAAGCTCAGCGTCAGTGGCTGTAATAACCATAATGGAGGTGAACACTCACCCTTCTGTTGGTGGCGGCGGCCTCTTGCTAGCAGGGACGGACACACATGCACACACCCACCAAGAGTGCTGCTTCAGGACATTGGCCGCTGTGATTATCCGTCCACACACAGCAGCAGGGATTTTGTCTCTCACTGATAACATAAAATGAAAAGCATTTTATCGTTCAGTCACTACGGTGGCCTGGCATTCATAACACTTGCCTGCCTATATTTAACTGAATATAGGCAGTAATTAAGTTGATTGCAGATGATTAGCTACAGAACAACGAAAGGCAAACCCTGGAAGGTTAAATGATATATGCATAGCCTTTGATTATGGATTTGACTGCAGGGCGAGTGATGATACTACTCTCCACTAGTCCAGGTGATTTCCTTAATGACCTTTTAAGAAATTAACAACTCACACAAGGAAACTACATAACACCTGACTTCTGATCCTCAAAAATTTCCCATTAGAGCAGAGCAAACCTAATATTACTCAATGCCTCAATAATTTAATTCTTTATTCCATCAACTCTACACAACCTTCCAGATAACAATCCCCCATGCAATTGTCTCCCTCATCTACAATAAACACTAAGAGTCTTTCCTTTACTAATAATCTCCTCGCTAGTGCATGTGTAACGCCTTCACTACCCTACAGCTGCCTAAACGGAGAACGACCAAGACCTATTTCCACCGTAAAAATAAACAAGAATATCAATTTGCATGGGCACACAAAAATAACAAGAAGAAAATGAACGTTAATATCTGTTTTAGGCCTTTGGAATAATTAGAGACAGTAGCGCAAAAATTAAGGTAAAAATAAATTTGTGATAATGAGGAAAATTGTTAAGTATTGAAAGATTAACTATTTGTTTCTCAATATCTACACGTCCAAATCAATAAAGATACCCGAAACACGCAGACAAACACACAAACAATTACACACACACAAACATACACACGCACGCACACACACACACACACACACACACACACACACACACACACACACACACACACAGAGTCCAGCTTACATCCACAGCTCCAATATCGGAAGACATAATTTTGCTTGACACGCGTTACTCCCACGCACCGAACAGTGATGGCCTCTCAACCAAGGAAGGAGGGAAAGACGGAAGGGAGGATGAGGATGGTGGTGGTGATGGTGGTGGTGGAGGTGGTCCTGTTGTAGCCGGCAGTTCACTGGAGACAAGGCAGGGTGACTAATATAAGGAATGAGGAAGCACCGCGCCGTAACAAGCTGGCGTCCCCTAAGGCGCTCCCGCTTGTTACACGTCCCAGAAACACAGAAGGAAAGTCATGTATTACACGCACGCTCGCCGGCGGGCGCGCACACACACACACACACACACACACACACACACACACACACACACACACACACACACACACACACACACACACACTCACAAGAGAGAGAGAGAGAGAGAGAGAGAGAGAGAGAGAGAGAGAGAGAGAGAGAGAGAGAGAGAGAGAGAGAGAGAGAGAGAGAGAGAGAGAGAGAGAGAGAGAGAGAGAGAGAGAGTCAGAGTCAGAGTCAGAATATTTATTCCATTATAAAATACAATGGTTATTCCTTACATGGTGTTTACAGCATAGAAACATTGGGTCAGGCAACATGTAAACAATATTTAAGATTGTTCTATATAGGAAAAATCACAAATACATAAAAAGTAGATAGACTATACTATCTGCACTAAAATCTTTAGAACGGTAAAACTAATGTCTTAAAACGACAATGAGTAAAATTATATAAGAAAAATAAAACACTAAGTCTACAAATAATCAAAATAAATTAAAAACATAGTAAAACAAGAAAAACACTTAATTTGTACAATAGTTATGGAGTACTAAACTGTTGCACTAAAAGTGGCGTAGCAACTGTCGTTTAAAAGAAGAAGCGGTGGCGGCATTCCTGAGACAAGCGGGAAGGCTATTCCACAGGCGTGGCGCGGCCACCAGTGCTGAGCGAGCCCCAGTGTGTGTGTTAGTGTGAGGGATATACAGTTGATTCTGTTGTCTGGTAGGAAGAAGCCGTAGATCACTGAGTTTTGGTAGGGGAAGAATATGGTGCGGAATTCTCTCATTCAAAATGTTATAAGTCATTACACATAATTCATATTTATATTTATATTCAATTCTTAGCCATCCAAGCTTTTTCAGGAAAGGAGTGACGTGGTCACGCCTAGTCCCTCCATTCAGTGCAACTTTAGCAGCAAAGTTTTGTACTTTCTGTACTCGTTGTAGCTGAGTTGCGTTAGTAGATCCCCATATTTTCATACCATAATTCACTGAGCTTAATACAAGGAGTTTATAGCAATTGTTCTTGCATCAGAACTCAGGTAGTCTTTAATCCTATTTAGATAGACTAACGTACCGAAGCTCTTTCTGGTAATGTTATTTATATGTTTATCAAACGTCAAGTACTTGTCAAAATTTACTCCAAGATTATTTATCATATCTTTAGGGGCTATCTTACTTCCATCGACCTTTAAAAAAGTGTTTGGAGGTATCTTTGAAATATATGATCTGCTGCCTACAAACATGCACTGCGTTTTCTTAGTATTAAGCAATAGGCCATTTACGTTAAAATAATCTTTAGCAATTTTAAAGGTAGTAGCACTTCGGTACATTAGGTCATCAATATTGTCAATACTACCAGTGTGAATAAACTGGGTGTCATCAGCATATTGTACTACTATACAGTCAGAAATAAAATGTGTTAAGTCGTTAACATATATTAAAAACAAGATTGGGCCAAGCACAGATCCCTGAGGGACACCGTATGTAATTTCTAATTTATCAGAGAGAGTCTTTCCCATTCGTACACACTGTGATCTTTTGTTTAAATAACTATCAAACCAAAAATTGTCAATTTTCAACTTATGCAGTTTATCTATTAGAATTTTATAGCTGACACTATCGAAAGCTTTAGACAGGTCGCATAAAGTGACAAGAGATATTTTACGTTTGTCAATATTGTCGAACAGTTTATTAGCAACTGTCATGAGCGCCGTTTCAGTCGATAGATGGCTTCGAAACCCATGTTGAGATTTACTTAATAAATTATTGGTTTCGAGATGTTTAGTTAGCTGAGATGCAATAACCTTTTCTAAAATTTTAGATATAACGGGCAAGATAGATATAGGTCGGTAGTTTTGGGGCTCATTTGCATCACCTGACTTATAGACTGGAACCACTATTGCTTGCTTCCAGAGTAACGGAAAGGTTCCTGTTACAATAGAGGTATTTATGATACAGGTTTATGTATATATATAT
>NC_059296.1:31123424-31133424 GCF_017591435.1 Portunus trituberculatus | reverse complement strand
CCATTCTTATTCTCTTTCTCTCGCATTCTTTTTCTTTTATCTTCAGTTCTCGTATTTCTTTCAATAGTTTTTTTTTCTTTTCTTTTTTTTTTGTTCAATCTAGGTTTTCTTTTTTTCAGGTAATCTATTTCCTTCACCGTTTTTCTCTCTTATCTTTCTATTTCCCAACTTTATTACTTTTTTTTTCATGGTTGTGTGTGTTTTGTATTTCTTTCAGTAATTATCTTTTTATTTTCATTTCTTTTGTTTTTCTTCAGCCTTATATTTTCATGTTTTTTTTTTTCTTCTTCTATTTCTTCTTTTGTTATTTAGTTCTGTTTCTATTATTTTTCCCCATTCTTCTCTATTCCCTGGTTTTCATGCTTCAATATTCACCTTCTTGTTTTGTGCTTTTTCTTTTCTTTTTCTTCTTTATTTCTATCTCTTTTATTTCTCTACTTCCTTTTATCCTTTCTTTCATTATTTCTTCTCCTTCCCAGCACAGTGTTCATTCTCTTTTCTCTCCGTTTCTTTTCTTTTTATCTTGCTTGTCTTTCAATCTTTAATTCTTCTTTTTTGTCTTCTCCAATCCTCTCGACCCTTCTTCTTCTTCTTCTTGTATCCTTGTTTCTTCTTCGGCTTTTCCTTCTATTTCTTCATTTTACAAGATTTTTGTCCTCTTTTTCCCATTCTTGTATTTTCTGGTCTTCATTCTGCAATCTTCACCTTCATGTTTTTTGCTTTTCTTTTATTTTTCTTCTTTATTTCTCTTTTTCTCTTATTTTGCCATCATTTTTCATCAGAACTGTAACTTTCTTTTTTTTTCTGGTTCCTTTCATCCTCTCTTTCATTATTTCATCTCCTTTCCAACAGTGTTCATTTTCTTTTCTCTCCGTTTCTTGTCTTTTTTTTTTCTTGTTTCTCTTTCAATTTTTAATTCTTCTTTTTTCTCTTCTCCAATCCTCTCGACCCCTCTGCTTCTTGTCTCTTTGTTTCTTCTTCGGCTTTATTTTGCTGTCTTGTGTTTTCTTCCCCTTCTTTCTCATATCTTTTTCTTATTTCCAACTTGATTTTACTCTTTATTCTTCTCTTTATCTCTCTCTCTCTCTCTCTCTCTCTCTCTCTCTCTCTCTCTCTCTCTCTCTCTCTCTCTCTCTCTCTCTAAACTTGTCTTTCTTCGTTTTATTTCATGTAATTTCGTTTCTATCACGTCTTTCTTCACTTATTTCCAACTCTTCTTCACTTTTCTTTATTCTTTTCATATTCTCCTCTTTCTTTTTCCTCTTCTCGTTCCGTCGACGTCCGGTTTTCTTGTTTGCTCTTGCCTTTCTTCTTTACTGTTATTCTACCACTTTTCTTTTACCCCTCCTTACAATAGTTTTTTTTTTTCTTATTCTCTTTGGTAGTTTTTCCATTTTCCGCCTGATTTTCCTTCTTATTCTACTTCTTACTCTTCTATGAATTTTTTATCCGTCACTGTTTCTCCTTCTTTGCCTTTTTCTGTCATGCATTTCTTAATATTCGTGTACCTCTCCTTTTTCCCCTTCTGCTATTACCCTAATTCCTGCGGTTATGCTTCTATACGATTCTAAACTCGCATTTTGATTATACTGCTTTCTGCTCATGTCCTCCTCCTCCTCCTTCTCCTCCAAGTCCTGGTGCTCCTCTTTCGCTTCCTCCACTTAAGCTGCTTTCACGCAACACATCTGATCCTCTCAACACCACGCGCTGGAAGAAACACTGTCACCTTATCAAGAGAGGCCTTATTGCCAGACAAGCTTTCCACACACACTCTCACACATACTACGGTCACGATCACCTAAAGAGCTTAGAAGTGCGGTGGTACATAGAACTGCTTGACTTTGGCTCTCTATCACAAGCTTTGGTTCCCGCAATACGAGTCAGGCCTTCCTTTAAGGCTTTGTGGAGAGAGGCAGGACTGGCGGCAGGACTGTGTGTCACCTTGCCAGCCATTATGAGCGGGTATAGGTATTAATGGTGTGTGTGTGTGTGTGTGTGTGTGTGTGTGTGTGTGTGTGTGTGTGTGTGTGTGTGTGTGTGTGTGTGTGTGTGTGTGTGTGTGTTTCACTGTTTGATCTGCTGCAGTCTCTGACGAGACAGCCAGACGTTACCATACGGAATGAGCTCAGAGCTCATTATTTCCGATCTTCGGATAGGCCTGAGACCAGGCACACACCACACACCGGGACAACAAGATCACAACTCCTCGATTTACATCCCGTACCTACTCACTGCTAGGTGAACAGGGGCTACACGTGAAAGGAGACACACCCAAATATCTTCACCCGGCCGGGGAATCGAAACCCGGTCCTCTGGCTTGTGAAGCCAGCGCTCTAACCACTGAGCTACCGGGCGTGTGTGTGTGTGTGTGTGTGTGTGTGTGTGTGTGTGTGTGTGTGTGTGTGTGTGTGTGTGTGCGCGCGCGTGTGTGTGTGTGTGTGTGTGTGTGTGTGTGTGTGTGTGTGTGTGTGTGTGTGTGTGTGTGTAATGTTGGTGTAAGTAGTAATTTGTAATAATGGTAGCAGTAGTAGTTATGATTACAGTAATGGTAGTAGTAGTTGCTGTTTTTGTTCCTATTTTTGTTGTTGTAGTTGTTGTTGTTGTTGTTGTTGTTGTTGGTGGTGGTGGTGGTGGTGGTGGTGGTGGTGGTGGCGAATTAATAATGGTGGTGGTGAAGAATTGATAATGAAAGATCCTGCTTAACAGCAGGATCTTTCATTATCAATTCTTCACCTTCAGTTCGTATTCTGAGCATCCATTGATCTCTCTCTCTCTCTCTCTCTCTCTCTCTCTCTCTCTCTCTCTCTCTCTCTCTCTCTCTCTGTCTGTCTGTCTGTCTGTCTGTCTGTCTGTCTGTCTGTCTGTCTGTCTGTCTGTCTCTCTCTCTCTCTCTCTCTCTCTCTCTCTCTCTCTCTCTCTCTCTCTCTCTCTCTCTCTCTCTCTCTCTCTCTCTCTCTCTCTCTCCGCACCGTTCCTTGAATTCTATTAACATTTTTTCCCGTTTCCTAAGCAGCGTCTTTGTCAAACAGCACACCACTAATGACGTCTCTCTCTCTCTCCTCCAGTACACCTAACCTCAGCAGCGGGCAGGTCTTCCCACGGTGATGATGCGGACATGCAGATAAGTCACGATACAAAACAAAACAATTATGTATAGCTGAAACAAAATAATACCCATTTTGTTTTCATTGTTGTTGATTTGAACGCACTCACTACAACAGAATGGCTGTTATGGAACTTTTTTGTGTGAGTTTTATTGTTTTAATTCAAGTTATTGCACGCCATCCAATGAATACTGCCGCCAGCATGCAGATGACAAGTGTAATTATAGATTGTTATCCTCTCTGTGAAATACATAATGCCGCGTCCTTTCTATTATTAAATTCACCAACAAAAATACAACACTATCACAAAGCCATATTTTCCTCCAATCAACAAGATGTCAGACGGTTCAGGAACTATATCAGTTCAGCAGTAACACAGGGACTGACAAGGATGTGTGGGCCTAGTAGCTTGTTGCGGCTTTCCTTACTGTCTTGTGTTCCTGTATTGTGCTCATTAATCTCTTGAATACCATACCACATCTTCATATTCATTCTGATTACTATTTGACGATTTTATACAGCTCCAGTAATTTATGTGGTGATTGAAACAGTAAAGATTCAGGCTATTAATCTTTTGACCTCCATAGACGCTTCGTAATGCAAATAAATTCGTCTAATCACGCCCAAAAATCAGAGACACATAACAAGGCGGTGTCGGCGCATTCAGGTGATAAAACACACCTGAGGCACTGGGGGACTCATTTAGGGCAATTAGTAGAGATGAACGAGGCTGTGGCGTGCATTGCCTTTCAGCACACACATCGCCTCAGGTATTCTCTTCTCAGCACGATGCACGGCGAGGCTCCAGGCACCATTAAGTCACTCGCTCAGTTACTTGGGATTTACTCATGGGAAGACTAAAGAAATATCACCTTTAACAGCCCAGAAAATAAGCTGGGTTATATAATCCTCCGTTTTTCTAAAGGGCATCCAAGTTATCTATTTTATTTACTTCTTTCTCTATAGGTTTTTCATTACCATAATATTTCACTTTATCATTTGCGATTTCCTCATACGAAGACTCAAAAAACTCCTCTTCTACACGCCCTTAACCCTTTCAGTATTGGGACACATTTCTACCGTGAGTTTTGGGTATAGTTAAACGATTTTATTTACATTGGGAAGGATTTATGGAGGTTAGAAGATTAATGGCCAGAATAGTCCCTATTTCAATCCCACGTAAATTTCTGAAGCTGCATTAAATCACTAAATAGTAAGCAGAATGAGTATGAAAGCGCGTCATAGCACTAAAGGAGTTAAATGTAAGGTTATCATTGTTCCTGCCTAAAGGATATCCAAGTTAGCATCCTCAACTCACTTCTTCAACGTTCTGGCTTTTCACTGCCGTAAATATCTAACTTCCCTAACAGCAGCTCTGTTTCCCGTCCTGATAAGCTGCCTCACCTCGCCACCACCAAGACCTTGCTTCCCTCGTCACGTCCGGACAAGATTGTGTGGCCATAATTTGGTTATCAGGGTGAGGCTGTTCCAGGTTTCGCTGTCACTTCCATGGCTCACAATGTCTAAGGCCCGTATTCCGAAACGCTTTATTCTCTCGCCACGACCATTTTCAAAGGCCACAGAGATGATGAGCGGGGTTTTCAAGAGTGTTTCTACAGTTAAGAATGTAGAAATCTTGTCAATCTGCCTCTAGAACCATAAAAATACCTTAAAACTCGTGTGAAATTAAGTGAACCCCCTTGAAATAGTAGAGGTGAAGCACATAATTGTTTGAGAATACGGGCTTAACTTGCAAATTAATCGACTTTCTTAGCTAGCAACCCCCTCCCTCATTCCCTCCCCTTTCCTTCATTCACTTGTCCACCCAACCACTTACCCACCTCTTCACTGACCCTTTCCCTAATTCAATCACCCAATCACCCACTCGCTAATCTATGCATCCATTCACTTCCCCACTCACCCCACTCGCTGACAACGAAAACTACTCTCTCCCAGCTTCCCTTTCATCTCCACCCTCCTCTCCATAACTTTCTTGTCTCCCTCACTCACAATGTACCCACTAACCCTTTTTCCTTGCCTCTCCCTCTCATCCCCCACCATACCACCACCACCACCATCACCACGACCAGCCATACCCTTCCTCACTACCTCTCTCACAACAAACCCGAAGTTACAGCGCCGTTTCGTCCTTCACGTGTCCCCTGGGGAAGGCAACGCGTTCCCAGAAAGTCCTCGGACCAACCCAGTGCCCAGACACACAAGAGAACACAAAGGAAGATTGGTACGGGACATAACATAGGTGACATAAGCAATCTCTCAGAACAATTATGGAAGGTAGAACAAAAAGCCCAATAAATTCAAGCTTGAAAAAGATTTAGAAAGAGATAAGAGAAATTGGTTCTCAAGTAATGATAAATGAATGGAGTGGTTTCGATAATCAGTTTGTTAGTGTTAAGTCGTTTGGTGGTTTTCCAGGAAGGCTAGACTGATTTATGGATGGGGTGATACTACGGTGGAAATAGTTATGTATGATTGAAGGTTTGCCATGTGTGGGCCTAATGGTGTCTCGCAGCTTCTCTTACTTTCTTATGCTCTTCTTGTGCACCAATAGCAGATACAATGATTCTTTCAATCTCACTGCTGCTACTGCTACTACTACTACTACTACTACTACTACTACTACTACTACTACTACAAGCACTACAATTACTACTTCAAGCACTACAACTACTGCTACAAACACTACAACTACTCCTACAACCACTACAACTACTACTACTACTACTACTACTACTACTACTACACTACTTCTACCACCACTATTACTGCTATTACTACTACTACTACTACTACTACTACTACTATTACTACCACCACTACTACCACCATCACCACCACGACTAGAAAAACAACAACACACACACACACACACACACACACACACACACACACACACACACACACACGACGCATCTTAATTCATACGCCTACCTCAAATAAACAACAGCAATAAAGAACACGGGTGAAGTAAACAATTAAATGTATATTATCAATTTTGCTGTGTTTACGAGGCGCATTCAAATATATGTTTAATGACCCGAGCTAATTTACGAGAGGGGATATATTTTTTGAGGGATTTATTAACGTGCATCACAACGCGGGTATTGGATACAGGCGGCGCTACACGACTCGACTGCTTAGTAATGTGTCGCTGCAGATTCACACGTCATTTTGTAGTATACGGGTTGATGGGGGCACGGTCATATTCCTCTCTGTCTCTATCTCTTACTTTCTCTCTATTTTCTATTTCACGATCGCGAACTACTACTGAACGCACACACTTTTTTTTATCGTTTAGCATTGCACTCACTAACGCACGCACTCTGTATATATTTCATTCACACTTCACCTGACATGACGGCCATTAAAAGACAAAAATTACAGTACATATGATGATTATGTAAAATGCAAATATTTATAAACACAGGGAATGAGTGAGTGACTGGGTGAAAGTTGCTAAATACTCATAGCTAGCTAGTGTCGATATAAAAGGTGTGTTCATGGAAAGGCGAGGGAGTAAATGAGTGCGTGAGTGGGTGAGTGAGTGCGTGAGTGTATGAGTGAGTGAATGAGTCAAAAAGAAAGAATGAAGAAGTGAGTGAATGAGTCTATAAGTGAGTGAGTGATTGAGTATACAATTAAATAATCACGCGGGTAAATGAGTGAGTGAGTGACAACTACGACACAGACAGACAGAGAGGGACGAGGCGGTGAGGCGAGGCCGCTGCGGCAGGAGGCATACACCACATCCCGCAGAGCCGAGTCTTGTGTGTCCCAGTGGGCGTTCTTGCATCCAACAAAGGAGCTTGAAGGCTTTAGAGTTCCGCCCACACTCCCTGGAGGCCCAGAGGCATCGTAACCTCCCGCCGAGTGCCGCGTGGGTGGGTGGCTGCGGCCTCGGCTGGGAGTGCGGGGGCTGCCGTTGTAAACCACAACCAACAATAGTTTATCTTTTCCACTCATTTTTTCTATTGTGGATATTAAATTGGCGCTCCTGTCTTGACATTATTTTCATCCATCATCATCAGCTTGTTTGCTTCCCCCGCAGAGCAAAGACCTCCCTGGTGTGCTCGGGGCTAAGTCCATACACCTCACCGCGCTGCTTAGTGGGCCATTGTGTGCTGGCAAGGTCACAACTCCGGCTTGTGTATCATGGCTGTTCCCTGACGGGGAGGCAGGAGCTGCAGTTTGAAAGGGAAACAAGAACAAATTGTCTTGACAAGATATTCATTTTGTTTCCAGAATTGAAGACTACATGTAGTGAAGAAGGACGTGAGTATTTGCAGTTCCAGTGTCTCACAACGTGACTTCTCAGTCTAGGAAAACGAATTTTTGCAGTAAAAGTATTTAACTATCTTCTAGAGAAGCCTCCACAAACCTTTGACGATATCGTTACAGAAAACAGAGGACTAATGCTTTACATTTCACCTTCTTGCATTAACTCTGCTCACTATCGGCTGTGTTCAATTCGAATCAATGAACCAATATGATGCGCAGGTTGAACGGCTCTACTTTACTTTTCTAATGTGCCGACAGAATCTTCCAGTCTTTGGCCAAAACGCTAGAGAAAGTAGAGTACCGATGCTTCATCTTGGGATTTCCTGCACCACTAACTCCGCACTTTTTCGTCTGGGTTCACTCCGAATCAATGAAACCGATATGAGATGCGATGGCAGTTATTCCATCGTGACCTTTGCCTGCTTCTACTCGAGAGAGGCTGGCCAGTGCTGGTAACATTGTTGATCTTAGCGTAGTACTTGTATTTGCTTGACGGGGCTGCAACCATTTCATCTCACCCACACTGTCTTATCAGTGACCAAAGGCTGCCGAGTCCAAGAAAAAGCGGGAGACATGGATTTAGTAACTTCACTGAATGGCACCAAAAAGTCGCAGTGCAGTGCCGAGAAAATTCAACACAAATAAAGTCACGGGCGCTCACACAAACTCACACAGACTCTCCGTTTATTACCTATCATCCAGTGTGAATCTTTCTGGCGCAAGTTTCTGGTTAAAGCTGCCGTGTCTGATCCAGCTGCTGGCGGGGTGGAGACGAGGCTCGGCGCGGTGCGGGTCTGAGCCACCTGAAGGGCGAGGGAGGGCGTGGCGCCGACTTACCTACCACTAGTTAAAAAAGAGGGACACTCCGGAAAGAAAGTGACCCATAAGTAAGTATATCCGTTCACGGCAATACTTTCACTGCGTAGGTTGAACGTGCACATCAATACTTGAGCAGCAGCAAGTCCAGGGCGGAAAATCACCCCAGCTCGAGCACAACTTTAAAAATGAGGAGCCCACAAAAATATCCCCCGCAAATGCACCGGAGCGTTAGGAGCAGCAAAGGGAGCAGAGCAATGAGAGAGAGAGAGAGAGAGAGAGAGAGAGAGAGAGAGAGAGAGAGAGAGAGAGAGAGAGAGAGAGAGAGAGAGAGAGAGAGAGAGAGAGAGAGAGAGAGAGAGAGAGAGAGAGAGAGAGAGAGAGAGAGAGAGAGAGAGAGAGAGAGAGAGAGAGAGAGAGAGAGAGAGAGAGAGAGAGAGAGAGAGAGAGAGAGAGAGAGAGAGAGAGAGAGAGAGAGAGAGAGAGAGAGAGAGAGAGAGAGAGAGAGAGAGAGAGAGAGAGAGAAATATTATTCTCTCCCTACTACAAGCTGCATTAACTCAGGGCTTCTATTACCAAACTAACAGAAAGAAATGAAGAAAGGAGCCGCATCAATATTTATTACCGCCGCCGCCACCATACCATTACCGGAATAAATGTACAGCACCACACACACACACACACACACACACACACACACACACACACACACACACACACACTTCCACATATGCAGCGCTAAGAGATGAAAGAGAGGCAGCGTAGTGAGCTCGTCTCTATATTCACCAAGGAGCAACATTTGACTTAGAGCTTTCAGTCCTCTCGACCTAAAACTCACCCCTCCAACTGTCCAACCACCCAGCCATCCATCCATTCATCCATCCAACGGAAGGCTCTACAAAGAAATATTTTAGATGCAGAGCGACATCCTTTTCACGATAATGGATGGCTGTGTGTACTAACCCTACACCCCCCATGGAAAAAAAAGTTACAAATGAGAATAAGCGAATTGGTTTCCCTACTTCAGGTGAAAGCCTTGAATTAACTCTCCAGGAACTCCGCGGGGACGACAAGAGCATTAGGTGATGGTGTGTACTCGTAGCATTGACTGTTACGCGTATTGGAACAACGGCGATGTAATGACGGTGATGTGACGAGAGTAGAGCTGTGTTTAACTGTGTCTAGCTGGTCTGTGTCAGGTTAAGAGGTCCGTCCCCTGCTGTACTTGCTAGTGGTGGTAGCGGATTTACCGTTCAATATCAAATAACCGCTGTTTGTGAGAGAGAGATAGAGACAGATAGACACAGACAGATACACGGACACACAGGCAAAGAGACAGAGAAACAAACATACAGACTTACACACATTCAGATAGACACAATCATACTTCCCTAATGCCGACACTACCAGCTCCCCCACCAATCATCGTTAACCCAGAACTGCTGCAATACCAAGACTAATACCACCAGGCACTAATGTTTATTACTCTCCATACTCAAACAGGGGGAGAAAAATGTTAGTATGCCACCTCCCTGCGTGACTGAGTAAGATCTGCAGCTCTATCTTCCCCACACTAATCCTCGCCGCCCAAAGCCCTGAATCAGAGAGGGATATTCTGTCAACGAGGAGTCTGCCGGGCTTCTCTCAGTCGCTCTCTCTCCCTCCTTCCACCTCTCTCTCTCTCTCTCTCTCTCTCTCTCTCTCTCTCTCTCTCTCTCTGTGTGTGTGTGTGTGTGTGTGTGTGTGTGTGTGTAATTCACCTCGGTCGCCTGCTGGTCACC
>NC_059296.1:31103424-31118424 GCF_017591435.1 Portunus trituberculatus | reverse complement strand
GAATCACACAAATACAAATGTAATAAATGATAATAATTATTCACATTATAAAATTTAATATATACTGGCGTGAGCATTAGATGGGGAAATATATCAAATAAAAAAAAAATATATGTGGGCCCTCGTGGCCCAGTGGGTAGAGTGATGCAACTTGGGTTTGGAGTGAGGGATGTGAGGGACGCATAGGTTCGAACCCCCTCGCGGAACTTACAAAAAACTCAAGGAGCATCCACTCCATCATGAAGCGTGCCTGACAAACACAGGCACAGTGATGGAGCTGCCCACGGGGAGGAGGGGGGGGTGAGTGCGCAGCCCCTCCCTACCTCCGGAGAGCAAGGGAGGTGAGTGCACAGCGCCTCCCTTCTCTCCACTGACCCTCGACTGACCCTGGCAACTGACCCTAGTAACTCTTAATCCCTTCAATACTGGGATACATTTTTACCTTGTTATACATTTTTACCTTGTTTAATAGTAAGCATGGCACACATAGCTTTCTAACATAAGACAGTAAGACACGGAGTCTGCCAGTACTTTTTACCGTGTATCGTGTGTGTTTGATCTGCTAATAGTAAGCATGGCACACATAGCTTTCTAACATAAGACAATAAGACACGGAGTCTGCCAGTACTTTTTACCGTGTATCGTGTGATCTGCTGCAGTCTCTGACGAGACAGCCAGCTTGTGAAGCCACTGTGTGTGTGTGTGTGTGTGTGTGTGTGTGTGTGTGTGTGTGTGTGTGTGTGTGTGTGTGTGTTATCCGATCCTTGTGGCACATTAGGATTTAGGAAGGATTAAGGAAGATCACCATCCGACACATGTCTTGACATCTCTCTCTCTCTCTCTCTCTCTCTCTCTCTCTCTCTCTCTCTCTCTCTCTCATAAAGTGCACGATTTAAGTACTTTGGTTTCCTGTACGAGAATAGGGACGGGTCATCAGTCACGAACACACCGCAGTGCCTTCTCATCTTTAACTTGCTTTGCTTCGTCTCCTCAGCACTGGCAGACTCGAGCAGTATGTCACACCTTGCAATATCTCTGCGCTCACGTACTCCCCTTCATCACGAAACCCTCCGTGTCTTATTGTCATATGTTAGAAAGCGAGTGACGCACAGTACGGTACTGCAGGGGAGACGACCCGATCGATGTGTGCTATGCTTACTAGTAAACAATATATGCGAGTACAGTCCTGCCCGTGTTTGTGTTGTCCTGTGTAGGTAGCGAGCTGGGAGGTGGTTGGGGAAAATGGGGTACTGTGTCTTGGTGGCTTATTCGAAGAGACTATACGTTTGCCTTGGATTCCGCTAAGGTAAATATTTTTCATGTGAGCATTCTAAGGTTGGGATTTTCCTGTTCCTCCACTTCTTCCCCTACACCACTCAGAAATGCATTAACAAATAGACTAATGAATAAATACAAATGGAAAAATAACGAAATATTAGCAAAAGAAAAGATATATATGTAAAAAAATAAAATAACAGTAATTTAGCTATCTATGCACAATAATAATAAAAATAATGAGAGTAATAACATTAATAATTATAATAGTTATAATAATAATGATAATAATAATATAAATAATAATAATAAAAATAAGAATAAAAATAATAAGGATAATGATAATAATAAGAAAATAATAATAATAATAATAATAATAATAATAATAATAATAATAATAATAATAATAATAATAACAACAACAACAACAACAACAACAACAACAACAACAACAACAATAATAATAATAATAATAATAATAATAATAATAATAATGACAATAGTAATAACAATAACAAAAAGTCCTACTATAACAAAACAGATTGATAAGATGAATTAGCTCGTTAGGTAAGGGATAATTTCATGAGAGGCGAGGAATGACCCAGCGTAGATTGAGTACAACAGAAAGCGCCATTGAGTGCAATACTGCCTGACTGTGTGACTTCCATGCGGACACTGACCCTTCTAACTATACTGTGCGATCACTATGACTTGTGTTTGTCCATGTGCTGTTTTTATTTATTTTTTTAGTCCATACACTGTACCAGCTTGGAAATACATGAGGAGCATTCCTAAAATAAATAATGGGTTAGGTTAGGTTTGGTTAGGTTAGGTTAGGTTAGATTAAATTAGGGTACATTAGGTTGTTAGGTTAGGTTAGGTTTGATTAAGTTAGATTACGTTAGGTTAGATTAGGTTAGGTTAGGTTAGGTTAGGTTAGGTTGGATCAAGTTAGGTTAGGTTAGGTTAGGATAGATTAGATTAGGTTAGGTTAGGTTAGGTTAGGTTAGGTTAGGTTAGATTAGATTAGGTTAGGTTAGGTTAGGTTAGGTTATATTAGATTAGGTTAGGTTAGGTTAGGTTAGGTTAGATTAGATTAGGTTAGGTTCGGTTATATTAGATTAGGTTAGATTAGGGTAGATTAGGTTAGGTTAGATTAGATTAGGTTAGGTTACGTTAGATTAGGTTAGATTAAGTTAAGTTAGATTAGATTAGGTTAGGTTAAATTAGGTTAGGTTACGTTAGATTAGGTTAGGTTAGGTTAAGTTAAATTAGATTAGATTAGATTAGATTAGGTTAGGTTAGATGATACATTTACAGCGTCACTCTACTGAGATCACTGTACTCATGAAGCACTTAGCCATTTACAGAGTGGGAAAACGTGGGAATAAGTGAAGAAAAGCACCGTGTTCCCGCTATAAAGATACAGGACAGGTTATCAGAAATTAAAATCAAGTAACACACAGACACTGTAACATTACACTTATTGCACCAACAGTTGCAATGCATTTACCAAGCGTGAAATGGAGAAGGATGTTTGCTTTCCGATATATTCATTGTACTCGCAAAATGAAGCCATGTGTCAGAACATTACACCGCATCACTAGTTGCAGTGCATGTTACCAGTAGCTTTCCATTATATATTTCTGATACTAATCCCTAACTAACTTCATATATTATTCAATTCTAGGTAGAGAGAGAGAGAGAGAGAGAGAGAGAGAGAGAGAGAGAGAGAGAGAGAGAGAGAGAGAGAGAGAGAGAGAACGAATTGAATTGCACTTCCACGTAGATTGCAAGCGAATAGTTCACAAACAACACAGCGTTTGACCTACACGTGACATGACCTCTGACCTACTCGTATCTCACTTCCCATAAACACCCTGGAGGCTCGGTGACTCTGTAGTAGTGCTCAGCTATCGTAAAGGTTGTGAGTTCAATGCAACGCGATAGGAGACGTCACGCGCTTTCGCAACCTGGAGAATGTCGCTGTTGTGGACCTGTAACTCACTCAGCCGTCTGACACTTAAAGGTTGTGATTGCAGTGCTGGACTACGAAGATACCTGGTTCACTATAAATTTCTATACGATAAGTAACGTGCTTTCGTAAGGTAGAGAGGATGGTTGTTGTGCTGTCTTAACTCACTCAGCTACCAGACAGTGACGACCTACCGTGATTATTTAAGTAGTGGCTACAGACAAGGAACATTCAGCATCCATCCTAGCTACTTTATTATGTACAGAGTCGACATGTTCCTCGCGGAACATCTACCATCTCATGAAATACTGATTTTCTACACCATCCACCCCTTGACATTCAAGTTGCCATAGCTACTCTCCTTACATTTCCTTGATCTGAGCGCTGCTTTGTGAAGAGTGACGGGAAGGTGTTATGCCGCATGTTATCTGAATAGTAGAAAGCCATGCTAATTTCCAGTTTGTGTGTGTGCATGTGTGTTTCACTGTTTCACTGTTTGATCTGCTGCAGTCTCTGACGAGACAGCCAGACGTTACCTTACGGAGCGAGCTCAGAGCTCATTATTTCCGATCTTTGGATAGGCCTGAGACCAGGCACACACTACACACCGGGACAACAAGGTCACAACTCTTCGATTTACATCCCGTACCTACTCACTGCTAGGTGAACAGGGGCTACACGTGAAAGGAGACACACCCAAATATCTCCACCCGGCCGGGGAATCGAACCCCGGTCCTCTGGCTTGTGAAGCCAGCGCTCTAACCACTGAGCTACCGGGCGTGTGTGTGTGTGTGTGTGTGTGTGTGTGTGTGTGTGTGTGTGTGTGTGTGTGTGTGTGTGTGTGTGTGTGTGTGTGTGTGTGTGTGTGTGTGTGTGTGTGTGTGTGTGTGTGTGTGTGTGTGTGTGTGTGTGTGTGTGTGTGTGTGTGTGTGTGTGTGTGTGTGTGTGTGTGTGATTCACTGTTTGATCTGCTGCAGTCTCTGACGAGACAGCCAGACGTTACCCTACGTAACGAGCTCAGAGCTCATTATTTCCGATCTTCGGATAGGCCTGAGACCAGGCACACACCACACACCGAGACAACAAGGTCACAACTCCTTGATTTACATCCCGTACCTACTCACTGCTAGGTGAACAGGGGCTACACGTGAAAGGAGACACACCCAAATAACTCCACCCGGCCTGGGAAAAGAACCCCGGTCCTCTGTCATGTGAAGCCAGCGCTCTAACCACTGAGCTACCGGGCCGTGTGTGTGTGTGTGTGTGTGTGTGTGTGTGTGTGTGTGTGTGTGTGTGTGTGTGTGTGTGTGTGTGTTTATGCATGCAGGATGGATATGGATGGCGTGACGGCGCTGTGAGTACGGGCGGTGTGGGCAAGTATTGGCTTGGCAGGGTGATGGCGAGGGGAGTGCTGTGTGTGGCGCGTGGGGCCTCAGCAACCTGGCGAGGCGTTGCATCAGAGGGAGGGAGGGAGGCGCCTGTCGTCCTGGAAGCGACTATTCATCACGGCAAAACGTGGCTCTTCCATCCGTCCATCCGTGCTGGCGAGGGCTTATGAAGGGTGGTGGAGGCAAAGAGGCCGTTGGGAGGGAAAGGGAGGCGAGGCGAGGCCGTGGAGGTGGGGATGGGATGCCGATCGGGCGGAAGGAACCAACGCGAGGCAAATATAGAATAGGGAAGGAGCGGGTCGTCAGGAATATGGAGGAGAAACAGACGGAGAGGCACGAGGCAGAGAACAGGGAACGTCCAACACGAGTAGGATGAGGAGGAGGAGGAGGAGGAAATATGTTTTTTTCAATGATGGCGAGTGGAAGGTAACAGATAAAAACTATGAATTAACAGCCTACACAGATTTGCATTTAGTGTACCCAACAATAATAAATAACACTGAACAGGTAAATAGACAGACGCAATTCACCCAGTCAGAGAGCCAGACAGACAGCCAACGAATCAGGCAGACAGACAGATATACAGACATACACCCATATATTGATTCAGACTGACGGAAAAGATTAGCAGTGATCCATGCGTCAAGTTATTCATTCAAACAACCGGACAAGAAGAAAGACACACACAAAAACACACACATTTAAATACGCACAAACTTTCCTTCATAAGCCAGAGAAGCACGCACACACACACACACACACACACACACACACACACACACACACAAGAGATACACGCGCACATAATTTCCTGAAGAGGCAGACAAGCGTGGCTCAGAACGTCACAGAGTAGAGAAGCTCCTTCTTAGTACTCAGCTGCTACTTATATCCCTCCTACACTTCCTCTTAACCCTTCCTCCCTTGCTCCTCCTCCTTCTCCTCTCTTCCTTTCTCCTTCGTCCTCTACACCTACTTCTACTCTATGACGCTCCTTACTTCCTCATTCTCGATCTTGTCCCAGTGGTGTTCCTTTCTCCCCTTTACCTTTTTTGCTTTAGTATCATAAACCTTGTTTTTTTTTCTTTCCCGTCCTGTTTGTGTTGTTTGCTTCTCAGTACTTCACCACTCTACCCTCCTCCTCTTGTGACTTTTCTTCGTATTTTCATTCCTCTTCACTTTTTTTTCTCTTTTAGTAGACACTTTTTCTCTCCCTTCATTGAAATCCCTTCTTTTTATTTATTTTTCTTTCTCTTGTTCCTTCCTATTTTCCAAGCACCTCCCTGCCTTTTATTTTGATATTCCTCCATCGTTCACTCATTCTTTCCAACCTTTTTTTTTTATTTTGTTATCTTTCCTTCTCAATAATTCATATCCATTTTATTCTCCTCTCCCATTCTTTTAAACCATTCAACACGCCAAGTTACATTTTTTTTCCTTTTTACATTTTATTCTCCTCCATTTCCGTCTTTTTTTCTCTTTTCTTCTCCCTCTTTTATTACCTTTTGTTATTACTCGCCTTTTTTTTTCTTTTAAGTCCTCTCGCAATAACTTTCTGATATCTTTTTCTCATTTTTCTCTTTCCAATTCCTTTCTTTTCCTTTGTCTTCCACTTTCTCATCACTTTTTTTTTTCTTTCCATGTTTCTCGCCCTCCTTATCGTCTTCCTACAATCCTCGTTATACCTGTTTCATTCCCCTTCTCCTTTCTCTTGCCTATCTTCCCCTTCCCCTTCCCCTTTCCTTTCCACTCCATTATGTTTCATTTTCATGTCATTCCTTCCCATTGTCCTCCCTTCCTCACCCTCCCTAATTCTCCTTTATTTCATTACCAACCCTCCTCTTACTGTTCTTTCTCCTCATTTCATACTGTCTTCCCTTCTGCCTCCTTTCCCCTCTCTCTCTCTTTCTCCTTTGGGTGTCCTCCATCCTCATTCATTCTTATTCTTTCTTTATACTTCTTTATTTGGCCAAGTCTTTATATTTTCTCTTTCCATCCATTTCACTGAGACTTCTCGCATCCTCCTCCACTATCTCTTGCATCTGTCTCCTTTTCCACGTCTTCCATCCCTTTGGTCTCTCTCTCTCTCTCTCTCTCTCTCTCTCTCTCTCTCTCTCTCTCTCTCTCTCTCTCTCTCTCTCCCCCATGTGCGTACTATACACGTATTGTAAAACGTATTTCAGGATTTCCATTGTAGTCAACAGCAGATTTTTCTATTATTTTCTCTTTTGCCTTTTTCCCTTCCTCGCTGCTGCACTATTTTTTCTTCCCTTTTTTTTTTGCAGAGGGTCGGTGCATTTAGTGTTGCAGGCAGCGAGTGAATGTGGCTCTTCTATATGACAAAGCAATGGAGATGGAAAGAGATTAAAATATGATCCATACTCTCATTTTTTTATTATATTCTGTTTTTTTTTTCCCAAACAGACGAAGCAACATGCGTACTGATGGACAGATACACAGGCTGATAGACAGACAGACAGATAGGTAAAGAGAAACACTAATTGCCTGACTACACCCGTGACTCACTGAATAACTAATCCTCTGACTGACGGATTAATTGACTGCTCGTCTGAATGCTTGCCTGACAGACTGACTGAACCCTTATGATCGACTGATTTACTGACTGAATGACTGACTGACTGACTGACGAACAAATAATACAGACAAACAGGCTAACAGAAAATGTTTAGCTACAATAAACACACACACACACACACACACACACACACACACACACACACACACACACACACACACACACACACACGGAAGGTAGGTAGGCGGGGAAAGAGCATACAGCGAGTTAAAGTTAATTGGAACTCGGTGTTTGGGGGCGATTTTTTCCCCCCTCGTGGACCCAATGCGCTGTGTAACCGGAGATCGTTTTCATCACCACTCCAATTTGCGTTATATATATTCATACCAGTTGCCCGCATCGTCATCTTCTTCATAATCCCCGCCCGCTGGTACCACACACCCACCCACCCAACAAGCCACACACACACACACACACACACACACACACACACACACACACACACACACACACACACACAGCCATCCAGCCACCCAGCCAGCTTCCCAGCCAGCCAACCACGCCGCAGCCTTAACGCTAACATAACCTTTACAAACCTCGTCCTTTATTTTTTTTTTACAGGTTCCACGCATATGCTCATTCAAACACACACACACACACACACACACACACACACACACACACACACACACACACACACACACACAAAGTTGGATATATGTAGATATGAAGACAGGAAAACACAAACTTTATTCAAATCCTGCAAGCTGTCCAAACACACACACACACACACACACACACACACACACACACACACACACACACACACACAGGTGCAGTAATAGATTTTTTTTCTTTTAGCGCACGTTTTCTTTTTGTTTTCCTGCTTTTTTCAGCCTTTTCAATAACGAAGGCTGGGGTGAAATATGAATTGTATTGCGAGATATGAAATTTATGCGACACTATTTATGTCACGGATTCCTTCTTTCCGTTTCCTCTTCTTCCTCTTTCCTATCTTCTTTTTCTGCGCATTATATATATCCTGTTTTTTTTTTTCTCACTCAGATTTGTCTTTCTTTTCTTTCTGGATTGGCGCTGTGTTGAGAAATGAGAAAAAGAAGAAAGGTAAGTAGCTATTTTTCATCGAGATACTGTTTTGTCTCTAGTCTTCAAGTGTTCAAGGTCGATGCAGCGGTAAATAATGAATGGTAATGACAAAATTAATTATTGATAAGACACGTTCATCAGGAAATAAATAAATAGTGCGCAAATGAATCAACAACAAATAAAAGAACCAAGGTGAATAAATAAGTAAGTAAAGACATGAATAGATCATTAGGGAATAAATAAAATAAAACTATTCAAACACTAAAAACTATACTCTGTTTGTCTGTCTCTGTATGTCTGTCTCTGTCTGTCTGTATGTCTGTCTGTCTGTCTGTCTGTATGTCTGTATGTCTGCCTGTTTGTCTATATCTGTCTGCCTGTCTGTCTGTATCTATCTGTTTGTCTGATTTTGTCTGTTTGTCCATATCTGTCTGTCTGTCTGTCTGTCTGTCTGTCTGTCTGTCTCTCTCTCTCTCTCTCTCTCTCTCTCTCTCTCTCTCTCTCTCTCTCTCTCTCTCTCTCTCTCTCTCTCTCTCTCTCTCTCTCTCTCTCTCTCCCTAGTGTCGTCTTGGTGCTTCTTCTTCCTCCTCGGCGCAAAAAGAAGAGGAATGCCAAGTCGTAAAAGTGACAATGAGTGCACGCACCTGCCACGAGATTCCAACCTGCGCACATGTATCACTCTTATTTACAGCGCGCGTTTGTCATCTCACCTATTCATCGTTCGTGTTCTTGTGTGTGTGTGTGTGTGTGTGTGTGTGTGTGTGTGTGTGTGTGTGTGTGTGTGTGTGTGTGTGTGTGTGTGTGTGTGTGAGAGAGAGAGAGAGAGAGAGAGAGAGAGAGAGAGAGAGAGAGAGAGAGAGAGAGAGAGAGAGAGAGAGAGAGAGAGAGAGAGAGAGAGAGAGAGAGAGAGAGAGAGAGAGAGAGAGAGAGAGAGAGAGAGAGAGAGAGAGAGAGAGAGAGAGAGAGAGAGAGAGAGAGATACGCCTTCAGAGATTAATAACTCACACTCTCGCGGCGGAAATTGCCTCTGGAGTTCCCGCCTCAATGGAGGAATTTTTCCAGCACGTCCCTGGCGCTGTATCGCTGAAAGAGAAACACACGCTCACTACTTAAACCTTACGTAACACACACATCTTTTCCCGTGCTGACCTCGCTAATAATCTTTTTCCTTTGGCTATTTCTGTCATTGTGTCCCTGGGGGAGGAACACACCATTATGGAGAAACACACACTCACTATTTGAACCTTACGTAACACACACATCTTTTCCCGTGCTGACGTCATCAATAATATTTTTCCCGAGGTTGTTACCGTCATTGTGTCGCTGGGGAGAACACACCATTATAGAGAAACACACACTCACTACTTAAACCTCACATCACACACACACATCTTTTCCAGTGCTGATCTTACTAACAGTCTTTTCCCGAGGCTGTTTCTGTTATTCTGTCGCTGGAGGAAGAACAAATTTAGAGGGAAATACACACTGTACTTTAATTTCTCTACTCTAAAGCATATTGTAGGTTGTTGATCATATCATTGATTTTATGTGAATATTGTTTAGTTTGTGTTGATCACCACATTTTTCACAGGGATAGCTTACGGTTTTCCTCAACGTCTGACAACCATGCATTCCTCTGGGGCACCATTTAGACCGAGACCGAGAAACCACTTCAAAGTAGACAGGCTATACATATTTGAACTTGACCTATCCTATCCAACCTCATTAGTGATTCAGTTTCCTTCACCTTCGCTGTCCATCACTAAGAAACAAGAACAATCTGCCTCCCTGCTTACACCCAACACAATGCATCTTTTTAAAAACTACTTAAAATCTTTCTCAAGTTTATTAGTAAATACACACTATCTAGTATCTAAATCCATGGTAACGCACGCTATCCTAAACTCTAATCCAGATGTTAACGGTCTTGTTCGAGGCTGTACCTGTCATTGTCTGTCACTAGGAGTGTAACACACACTACCTACCCTCTCACTGCTCTTTGACATTTTTCCTTAGACACAAAGTAGCTTACAATAATTTCTATAGTTTTCTACTGCCACCTCTTATTATAATACTGACTAGATATTGAATAATCTAATCTTTCCGTCCCCTTTTACTTTTTTGGTGGTGCTGATAAAGATCATATACAATTTCTTTAGGGTTGTGAACTGTTCGCAGTATCGCAGTGAAAGAGTTGAAGCGACCACAGCGTATCTTATCCCATGCTAACCAGAGAAAGACTTTTTTGAGGTTGCTAGGAGAAAAACACACACTGCTCTCTTATGCCTTATGTAACGTATCATTTTCCATATTAACTTTGCAATTTGTCTGTATCCAGCCGAGCACTGTCGCTGTTTGTCGCTAAAAAATAAACTCACACTATCTACCTATGTCTAATGCAACTCATCATTCAACCGTCGTTATACATCTTCTTTCCTAATCCAGCCTATTAAACTGTGATATGCCTAACCTAATCTATTAAACTCTTCTTTCACTGGGGGAGTTTTTGAGGTTGTCACTATCGCTGTCTTCTGTTAAGAGACGAACACTCACTTCCACTTCCAAACTAACAGAATAACGCATTACATCTTTATCAAACATTACTAAAAGTTTATTCCGACCTGTTACTGTCGCTGCTGCCGCTACGAGCACGTTTCCTGAAGACTTATCATAATGTTTCTGAAACGGAAATTGACTTAACTGAAAAGGGAAAGAGAAAATACGTGACTTGCAATAAAACTACAAGTCATAAATTCTTTTCTGCAGTGAGTGTGAGATTGAGTAACAGGGGTATGCGTGAGTAAGGGGAAAATTAAACGCCAAACAAACAATGACTCGTAGGTTCAACACGAAATTAAAATCAAGCACTGGGAACAGGTAAAGACAAGTTAATGTATAAGTAATGCCTAAGGAACAATAAAAATTAAAATATCTTCTACCCAGGACCGTAAGATAATTTGGGTAAGCACAGATGGAGAACTGTAGACTATGCAATACCCATGAAACTAGTCACACACACACACACACACACACACACACACACACACACACACACACACACACACAAAATGATCGTGCAAAAAGAAGCAGCACTTTAACACCAAACTGAATGTCACTACCTCCATTACCTAAGTTCTCTGTCGCATCTGATCTGGATAGCGCGCACGTCTGAGGGAAGAGATGCTTGAGGTGTCAGACTAATGCTTTCTTAATGGTTGTAACGTATTGAGATTTTGTTTGCGTTTCGTGTGACGCGTTGCTGAGTGGGATGAGAGGAAAAAAAGGTAATAGATCCATTCGCAAATAGAGAAAAGCCATATGGAGTGTGTCTGTGGGTGGTTAGTAAAAAAACAGATGAAGGAATGATTCTCTCTCTCTCTCTCTCTCTCTCTCTCTCTCTCTCTCTCTCTCTCTCTGTGTGTGTGTGTCTGTGTCTGTGTGTGTGTGTGTGTGTGTGTGTCTCCTTTTCTGTCTGCCTGTATTTTTGTCTGTCTGTCTGTCTGTCTGTCTGTCTGTCTGTCTGTCTCTCTCTCTCTCTCTCTCTCTCTCTCTCTCTCTCTCTCTCTCTCTCTCTCTCTCTCTCTCTCTCTTTCTCTCTCTCTCTCTATACTTCCATCCATCCTTCCTTCCCCGTCTTGCCCTATTCACCGCCACTGAACAGTCCAACCGGAATTTAAATATTTCACATCAGTCCTCGCCGTGGAACCCTTTTCTCGCTGTTTGATGATGAAACACAGCCGCGTCACGCACCGAGAAGTGGAAATATAAGCACCTCACGTCATGATCCAAACTGTGCTACGAACAAAGACTCTTGATAAACGGCCGCTGTCAGGTGAAGTTAGTGGTGGTCGTGGTAGAGTTGGTGCTAGTGGACGCTCGTGTGTGTGTGTGTGTGTGTGTGTGTGTGTGTGTGTGTGTGTGTGTGTGTGTGTGTGTGTGTGTGTGTGTGTGTGTGTGTGTGTGTGTGTTGTTCTTTGATGGGCAAGTGTTTGAAGTATATTTGTGTGCGTAGATAATGAGAGAGAGAGAGAGATATGGAGAGAGAGAGAGAGAGAGAGAGAGAGAGAGAGAGAGAGAGAGAGAGAGAGAGAGAGAGAGAGAGAGAGAGAGAGAGAGAGAGAGAGAGAGAGAGAATGGAAATGCTAAAAACTAAACAAAATTCTGTGTGTGTGTGTGTGTGTGTGTGTGTGTGTGTGTGTGTGTGTGTGTGTGTGTGTGTGTGTGTGTGTGTGTGTAATTCACTGTTTGATCTGCTGCAGTCTCTGACGAGACAGCCAGACGTTACCCTACGGAACGAGCTCAGAGCTCATTATTTCCGATCTTCGGATAGGCCTGAGACCAGGCACACACCACACACCGGGACAACACGGTCACAACTCCTCGATTTACATCCCGTACCTACTCACTGCTAGGTGAACAGGGGCTACACGTGAAAGGAGACACACCCATATATCTCCACCCGGCCGGGAATCGAACCCGGTCCTCTGGCTTGTGAAGCCAGCGCTCTAACCACTGAGCTACCGGTGTGTGGTGTGTGTGTGTGTGTGTGTGTGTGTGTGTGTGTGTGTGTGTGTGTGTGTGTGTGTGTGTGTGTGTGTGTGTGTGTGTGTGTGTGTGTGTGTGTGTGTGTGTGTGTGTGTGTGTGTGTGTGTGTGTGTGTGTGTGTGTGTGTGTGTGTGTGTGTGTGTGTGTGTGTGTGTGTGTGTGTGTGTGTGTGTGTGTGTGTGTGTGTGTGTGTGTGTGTGTGTGTGTGTGTGTATAAACATGTAGAACTTTCTCTACCCAAGTCAAAACTCCGTACTATCGTAAGGTGTCGTGGCAGTAAATCCTCAAAGAGAAAAAAAACAAAGTTCTCTTAATTAACCAGCAACTCCAAAGAAATTCAATGGCACGCGCTGAACGCCGAGCTAATTAGAACTTATTCCATCATTCGTAAGGTGAAGTTTGTTGGAAAGTAATTATATACACCGAGCCGTCCTCGCGTCTGTGCCCTTTTGCCCTTCAAGGTGTGCGAATCAACCTTTACCTTCACCTTTACCTTCCCAAACTAAAGATTTATTTATATCCTTATTCTTCCCATCTCAAGAAACAAGTACCAATGGAGCTCTTGTGTCAAGAATGCTGATTCATTAAGGTGTATTATTAGTCTTCATTAGTCTTGTTATGAACGTACTATAGTCTTCTAAGAACATAACGTAGGTAACCTCTTTCCCGTGTCTCTGGTGTGATGTTTAGAGTACTTCTTCACTACTCAGGTTTATCTATGGGTGAGGATTGGTGAAAATATGTTTAACACAGAACTGATGGTTTCTTACAGCTTCTCTTATTTTCATATATTTTTTTATGTTTTTGTTACGCATTCTCTCTCTCTCTCTCTCTCTCTCTCTCTCTCTCTCTCTCTCTCTCTCTCTCTCTCTCTCTCTCTCTGAACGTTTCGTTTGTATAATTTATAGGATTTATTACGAAACTTTGATAATTTGCCCGGTAAAATATCGGTAATATCGTCTTTAATAAAATTGATGCCGAATTCACTACTCTTATAATATAATGAATCCGAACACCGTCGTTCAAACTACATACAGTTGTGGCACGTGTCCCAGCGAGTACAGCTGCCTGTACTTTACAATGTAAAGTTAGACCAATGGATAAATGAAATTCATGAGACTTGTAAAACATCCCGAACATTTGTCTTGCTACTGAATGGCTTTAGAATACACAACGTAAGGGCAAACTCTTAACTTATGTAGTGCATTCCCCAAAAATCAATGTATTGCTACACGGAGAGAAGCAAAAATCATAAGTCTGTATATGCGGAGAGAGGCAAAAATAGGTGGAGCACATTTTATACGCCTACTGACGAGCAAAAAAAAAAAAAAACATGACGAGGGGAAAATCCCACTTTACCGTAAAAATACCATAAAATAAAAATAATAATGATAATAAAACCGATATTGCAAAGTTCACAAGCCAACACACAGGGAAGCAATATGAGTCTACAAACTGACTATAAATAGCAGAGTGAGCCAAATATTGGTTTCGAGCATGTCACTCCTAATTTTAGTGTGAACGGATGAATATCTGGTCGTAATACACTCTTATTTCGCTGTACCATCAAGGCCCGCGTTCATTCCTCAAATAAACCTGGACAGCGGAAACATCTATTGTAGTGTGCGTCGTGAAATCATGTTCACTGGTGGAGATCAGTAAAGTAACATGCTGTTCTCACATTCACTATTTGGCGACTCCTCTCAACTTCAACCTCTTTAATCTACTATAACAGCCTTAGAAGACCTCATAACTGATAGACTTCTGGCAGATGAGAGGATGCAAAACTGATGGAAAACGCTAAACATAGTAGGGGTGAGTGTGTTGGATTACTTGATTTCTGCCCAAGCTTGAACTATGCAGCCGTCCTATATAAAAAAAAAAATAAAATAATTAATTAAAAAAAACAGTCGTCGGATTCCGCTTCCCCACTATTCTCATAACTCGGCTAGTGTAACTGAAGACGAGATCACAGTAACTGAATTAAACCAAACTCTATCAATCTAAAGAGGAGTGACAATTCTATAGCACCTATGCAGCCCCTCGAAAAAACAAAAGCAGTCAGTCATTCCTACCTGATCTACATCTCACACACTATGGCACGACACTGACAACAAGGTAATAATGACTCCACCACCTTTGCACAAGTGTTTAATATGAACCTGCGTACTGCAATA
>NC_059296.1:31040924-31100924 GCF_017591435.1 Portunus trituberculatus | reverse complement strand
TGGATCAATGGAAAAAACACCTGTGGCAGCCTGACTAAACACATCATAGCACTTAGGAAAGACGAATGCTCTTAACCTCTTCAGTGCCATGACGTGTTTTCATATTCATTCTTCTTATTATTTGGTGATTTTATACAGCTCCACAAACTTATGTGGGAGATCAAAATAGTGAAGACTGTAGCTATTAATCTTGTGACTTCCATATACTCTTCCTAATGTCCATAAATAGTCTAATTGTAAAAAAAAAAAAAAAACCCTCAAGGTAAATATGTGTTCCAGTATTGAATTGGTTAAAAATAGACGAGAAACACAATAGAACACAAAAAAAAATAAGCACCAGTAATCCTGTTGACCCACGTAATGTTGTTTCTTCTAACTTACTCTCTATTATCTACAGAATTACACAACTTTAAATCTGATGGCAGTTTGATAGCCACGCAGTGAATGACATAACACCAGTCGTTTCTCCCAGTGCTTCATTAACGACCCATTGACCGTCTCACAAGTGTCGTAGTCTCCTGCTCCCCTTAATCATCGGTTACCATCTACTTCTACCGTCCTCCTTGTTACCTTCTCCTCTCCCATAGCCCCAATTATAATTTTAACGATGTCCTGGTCTACTGAGAGGTGCCTTAATATCCCTCCTTCTTTAATCACAGTCTCGTATTTGATGTGTTTTTTTTTTAAAGGTAATCCGGTCGAGAGTATAAAAAATAAAGAAATACGTATATCAAAAAGGGAAAAAGAAACGTTGGTAATGTCTCTCGGTTTAAAAAAAAATAGAAAAAAAAGAAAAGTGTTAGAAAAGTAAAATATTGTTGGCTGACTTATTGGTGGTGGTGGTGGTGGTGGTACTACTCTTTTGAAATAATCAGTGTTGGGAAGATGGCAAAACAAAGCTCTCTCTTCACTTCCTAAGGTTTATCCATGAACTCACTGCCTATCTCCCCATTATCCAATTAACATCCCCCTAACCTGTTAAGAATGACTTGTCCCTGTCTCCTTATTTATCGCCGCCCATTCAGTGCCCATCACACGCTCATTAACTCCTTACGTCCCCCATTAACTCTTCACTTCCCGCAACGCCTCACGTACTCCATTTCACTTTGCCCTAAGTCCTCCACTCTCCCTCACTTGGTCGTTACTTCTCTTTTTCATTCTTAATTGTCCTTCATTTGCCTTAGCGCACTTTTATTCGTAAATGTCTCTTGTCAATCAGCCTTACTACTGCTTACCAGTTACACTCTCCACAAATCAATATTCTTTCTAACAAAACGACTTTTAATCACTTTTCAAAATCATTGTCGTTGCCACACTCCTTATTGGCTACTCTAATTTTATACCTTCTAAATGACTTTTTTATTCAGTCACTCCTATTAGTATGTTACCTTTAATTTTTTTTTCTATAACCAATATTTATTTAGTAACCTCTTTTGAAATAACTTTCCATTAACACTTTCACACAAGCCCTGATTCTGAATTTAATGGAATTTTTTATGACTATTACTGGAAGACCATCAAAATCATCTATAACTCTAAAATTCTCTGGCAAACCCTGGGATTCTCTGCCTGTGTCTGTATTTCCTTCCCTCCCTCAAGGCTGTTTCACCTGTCCTATGACTTGATTCCATTCAGGAGGGAGGTTTTCAAGACACCTGTCCCTGTCCTTTGGCTAACTATTGGGTCTGTAAGGAGACTGGCGACTGAGTGGGCCTTTATTCTTTACATTTTTGTTGTCCTGGGTCAGTCCTCTTCTCTTACATAAAAATAGTAATATCTTTTTTTTAAATCAACCCCTTGCATTCTCTTTCTAGGAACACTACAACTCAGAGTATGTTAATAGACACAATTTGGAATCTGATGCGACTTTTTCAACGACTTCTATAAATGTAAAAGCTTTAAATTCCCCCTTCTAACTGGCATCCCTTTTTAAAATCAACCACCTGTAAAATAACTTTCGGGAAACACTGCCCTCCAAACACACCTTAATCGCTACTCTAATACGAAGTCTTTCTCAGAATTAACCTGCCGTCCTCCCAGTGTCTCCCCTTGGCTGCAGAGTGCCCTAATCATCTCCCCTTTTAGTGTCTAATTTCCACGCTTCCTCCACTGTTTCCCTTTCAAACACGCCAAGACTTCCTGCCGCAGATTGGAGAAGGCTGAGGCAGACAGGCACCACTGCTTGTTCTGATGCATCCATTCCCACGTGTCTTCCTCTTCCTCCTCTTGCTCTTCTTGGTCTTTCTTCTATTTTCTGTTTCTCTTCTTCATTTTCCTACGAGTTTTGTTATTTTTTTCCTTTGTTGTTGTTGTTGTTGTTGTTCTCATTATTATTATTACTATTATTATTATTATTATTATTATTATTATTATTATTATCATTATTATTACTATTATTATTATTATTATTACTATTTATTATTATTATTATTATTATTATTATTATTACTGTTACTATTATTATTAATACCATTATGACTATGATTCTCCCTCTCATCCTCATTCATCTCTTGCAGTTCCCCACCACCATCACCATCATCACCACCTCCACCACCACCACCACCACCTCCAGCACACACAATTTGTTCTTACCATTTTTTTTTTTCTCCAAGTGTGAATCACTCAATAGTTAATCGAATCGCATAAGTATGTGTGTGTGTGTGTGTGTGTGTGTGTGTGTGTGTGTGTGTGTGTGTGTGTGTGTGTGTGTGTGTGTGTGTGTGTGTGTGTTTCACTGTATGATCTGCTGCAGTCTTTGACGAGACAGCCAGACGTTACCCTACGGAACGAGCTCAGAGCTCATTATTTCCGATCTTCGGATAGGCCTGAGACCAGGCACACACCACACACCGGGACAACAAGGTCACAACTCCTCGATTTACATCCCGTACCTACTCACTGCTAGGTGAACAGGGGCTACACGTGAAAGGAGACACACCCAAATATCTCCACCCGGCCGGGGATTCGAACCCCGGTCCTCTGGCTTGTGAAGCCAGCGCTCTAACCACTGAGCTACCAGTGTGTGTGTGTGTGTGTGTGTGTGTGTGTGTGTGTGTGTGTGTGTGTGTGTGTGTGTGTGTGTGTGTGTGTGTGTGTGTGTGCAGGTTAGGGGCACTACATCCTCATTTCCTTCATCGTGCGTAAATAACATTTTGCTGTTTTCTCCGCAGCCTTCATAACTCCTCCAAGTTAATTTTTGTTTTGCACTGAGCAATGCAAGGAAACCAAGTCAATGGCACTTTTACACATGCACATAATATTGTGGTAGTTGTCGTAAAACAGGGGTAGCATGGAGACACCTGAGTCCATTATGAAAGTGTATTTACGGTAGCACAATACACAAGTGTAAACCGAGCGAAACGAGAGGCAGGAGGCATAGCGTGTAGCCTGAGGCGGCGGCCGAGCGAGAACTGAGGGGAAGGACGTGACGTCAGACAGAAAGGGTGTATGGGAAAAACAAAGGACATGCTAACATTATATCGTACTGAGACCAACCTGTTATATAAGCAAAATATTCGCTTTGGTTGTACACGAAGTCCATTTTTTGTAAGTGTTCATATGAAGCAACTTTGTATTAACGAGACTAGCAACATCACTGTCTCTTTTCAGGAAGTGTGAGGATTTGAAGACATAAATGAATTGTAATAAGACAAAGTTTTTTTTTTTCAACAACAAACATCACATTCATCGCTCTACTCTAATTCTGATACTTATAACATGTTGCATTACAATCACGTTCAATATCGTACAACACGCGGCACATTAATTTCTCTCGTAGCTCTTGTGACTTCTGAGTGTGAACAACAGCCTATACGATGAGATGAGCCAGCCACTAGTCCCTGTGCCGGATAACGTGAAGAATTGACGGTGCTCGGCGTGTTGTTACTGCAGCCGCTCCACTGCCGTGTTGCGTACATTATGCCAACGAAAGTTCTTTATATTCGTAGTTCAAAATATACTACGAAGGAATGTATGAAATATCTCTTAAAAACAGACAGAAGAACTATCACCATTAGATCTGCTGAGCGCTGCAAGGATAACTAAGGTAAGCTACACTCAACAATGAAAAAAAAAGAGAAAGAAAAGAAAGAAAACTATATAAATTTGGGTGTCGATTTTCTTAGTGGCAACAAAGAGTCACATTGAGATACCAGTAAGGAGTTTCATGTTTAAACCATCAAATCCATTTATATTTTCCGGATATCTAAGAATTTAGCTGACCAAGGATACCATAGTAATGTGTCTAAAAACAATGAGACATTCTCTATCCTCATTAGCAACTGTCAGTGGTATTCCCTTAATAGGACGTTAAATATACAGAAAAGGTGAATGTTATGTTGAGATATTTCTTCCTTTTAATAATATATAGTCAAATTCCAGACTTCCCCTTGTTTGTAAGTTTAATGTGCGAGTTCTATTACTATTTCCAGCGATTACAAAACAGTGACAAGTATTGTAGTTATAAAAGATTACTTCTCATTATCACTATGTTCTATTTCCTCTTTCTTTTATTTCCTCTCTCACCAGCAAGACTATCTCTACATCAAGTTCCTCTTATTAATACAAATCTACTTCACATCCACTTTCTTTCTCATCAGTGAACCTAATGGTATCATTTAAAGCAAACCTGCAATAATTATCTAACACGCCTCTACTGCCTCATCGCGCACGTATCCTGGTGATGAGAGGTGAGTTATGTAAGAGCTTCCAATAACCCTGTGTTTCTGTGTCTTTGTGTAGGTCGTCCCTTTCATGTATCGGAGCTTGGCGGTATTACCAGACCCACACACGCCGGCTCTTATTATCCCAGTGTCGTCTGTCACACTCTGGTATACAATTACGCTTTTGTGACAGTAATTAAGGTAGTTTTTATAAATTAACCACAAGTCTTTGCTAGATTAACGTCGAGAGAGAGAGAGAGAGAGAGAGAGAGAGAGAGAGAGAGAGAGAGAGAGAGAGAGAGAGAGAGAGAGAGAGAGAGAGAGAGAGAGAGAGAGAGAGAGAGAGAGAGAGAGAGAGAAAGAAAGAAAGAAAGAAAGAAAGAAAGAAAGAAAGAAAGAAAGAAAGAAAGAAAGAAAGAAAGAAAGAAAGAAAGAGAGAGAGAGAGAGAGTAATTATGAAAATGAATAATACAACATAGAGATTAATACAATAGTGAATCCCTAATCAAGTCAAGAATTTTACCATAATGCGTTCACAGACACCACCAATGCGCCACCAACACACCTCACACCGCGAACAGTGTAGGTAGGTTATCATTCACTTTGCACCTCTACACACTTTACCTTACAGCGCGACACAGCCACACGCCACCCACACTACAGGCAAGTGCATAATTACTACTTCATTTTCGACGTATTTTCAACAACCATATTTTCTGGGCTTTACTGAGATACGACTTCATCTTCTCTGTGGATCTTGGGCATCCAGGCGAGAGGAACCCTTAGCCGTAGCAGCTCCTCATCACGGAAGGTGCCAGTTCACCACCCTGAGAAGGGACACATGTAGACTGTTTTGCTTGCGTCGTGATGCGCTACATAGATACAAGCACTTCACGCCACGCCACCCAAGCACTTAACCGCACAAATCAATTTTTGGTGCTGTGGTCTGAGACTTCCTGTATTCCGATACGATTACAATTCCTGGCAATGTTTTCGTTTGATGTTAGTAAATGTCACAGGTGAATGTTGCAGCATTGCCACTCATAGTCTATTCATTCTCGATTGCTGAGTAACACAAGGCAAGGCACCAGCAACAAATTAACATTTTTCAGTGCTGGATTTCTTTTTTCAACAATCACGATTTTTTTGGTAATTTTAGTTTGTATTATAGTCTCTTAAATAGTTATCTAGCCTAGAAGAAATTCATCCCTTATCTTAATTTTCTAAAGTTAAGGTGAAGTGCTTTTTTGTATAACGGTTGAAATGTTAACAAACAAGAGCCCGTTTCACGGAAATAATCAGTTTAAATAACCTTGAGCCTCTCTCTCATCGAGCAATGTTGCATTTTTTGTTATTTTATACCACTAATTTCATGGTAACTGCTACTCTAATCTCGCAAACTGCATACCTCTCCGAGTCCTATAGCCTCGCTCTAAAGACTTTCTTCTTCCTCTCACCCTGAAAATATCCACCTCTCCAATGCAACAATTACCCAGTATTTTCAATCATTTATCCCTTTCTCTGATAAAGTCTAGAACTCTCTGTTTGCGTATGTATTTCCATCTACATATGAAATGAAACAATTTAGGAGGGAGGTTTCAAGACACCTCGCCATCAGCAGCGCCAGAATCAGAAACACTACTGCTGGACACGGAACTAATATGTGGAAGGGAAGAAGTAAAATTTCACACGAGGGAATAGAATAGCCCACCTATCAGAGACGAAAAGAAAAAAAAAAAAACTTGAGGAAACCGTGAGCTTGGTGGTTTGGGACGTCGTGAAATGGGAAACTGACACACCGCACTCAACCCATGACAATAATGGACTACGAGAAGGCAGAGACGATGGAAGAAATAATAATGATAGAGAGACGCATCTATGAGGGAAAAGAAGTGCTTAACCAAAAATTCTGAACACTCCATTGCCTAAAATGAGCTTCGAGGACGGCGTAGACATGGAATAAGACGAATGAATATGTCACTGAAGGATATGAGAGTTTGGAAGCTGGAGTTGCTTTAATGGAGGTGGAGTGACAGCCAAGCAATGAGAGTGAGAAAGTGGCGGTCCCAGTGACAAGTTCAAGACAGATTTTTTAAGCTATCGTAATAATTGCTTGCTGGCGCTATTAGAGTAAGCATAAGACGTTACAAATACATGATCGACGCCATACGGTCCTGCTATTCAGTCCGTCATAATCCATCCATCCATCCACTGGTAGCTGTCTATTTATCTGTCTGTCTATCTATTTGTCTATTTATTACCATGGAGAAAGGAAGCAGCACGATGAGTGAGTGGAGTGGTATGAATAACGGCAGTGATTTGCTACATCTTTCCTTTAACCTCGTCCGTGCCATGGCGCGTTTCCATATTCATTCTGCTTACTATTTGGTGATTCTATATAACTTCGGAAAGTTACGTGGGAATCAAAATAGTGAAGACTCTGGCTATTAATCTTCTGACCTCCATAAATTCTTCTTAATATAAACAGAATTATCTAATCATGCACAAAACTCGTGGAAAAAATATATCTCAGTATTGAAGAAGATAAACGATTTCAGACACAAATAACACACACAAAAAAACACATTAATAAAAATATAAGTTCAATTCAGTTCCACTCGTATCTTCGGATTTCCCTGAAAACTCCAGTGAAGCAAGACTCCCAGGCTCGCTATAAAGGAAAGTAGAATAAAATAATGAAATCCTCAAACCTTTCCATTCACATTTTTTTCCGAAATACATAAGGATAAGAACAAATAAATATAATACACTATTGATGGTACTATGTTTCTTCTCCATAATGTTGGTTCACGTACTGTAACTCTCTCTCTCTCTCTCTCTCTCTCTCTCTCTCTCTCTCTCTCTCTCTCTCTCTCTCTCTCTGCGTGGTCAACATTTTATTTTCTCCATAAGCTTCTGTAAGGCTGCTCAATAGGGTTCCCTCAAGGTTTGGCGGCCTTTTCTCCACGTATAGGTTAGAGGAGGAGGGGAGCTGGGAAGGATTTCTCTACGGGATTTCCTTCATTTATCTCTCAGTATTTCAGAATTCATTGGGTATTTCGAAGTACGTATTTCTTTTCCTTCTTCGGTTTTGTGCTACGTGGAATATGTCCTCTGTTACCTTTATTTTTTTTTTTTTTTATGCTTTGTTTTGAAGTTATTTGCACCGGGGCATTTCATTGGGGTATTCAGGAGTTACAGGAAACATACAAAGCCTTTACTATCCTTCTAATTCGGCCAAACTACCATCGAGGCTAACAATGAGCAGGAAAGGCAAATAAAACAAGAGCTTAGTATTCCCGTGAGCGCCTTCCACCCCACCTCTGTGTCCATTAAGCAAGACAGTGGTAATGAGAAAGCCACCACAGCGCGAGGCAGACAGATATGTACGCACTACACTTCTCGTCACAAGCTTAGTAAACTCTGTCCTTCATTTCCATTGTGCCTTCTTCTCTTACTCCATCGTTCGTACTCTGAGCTACTGACAATGTCCTTGTAAACCAGATTATTGCCAGATTATATACATATTACACGACATACTATCATAAGAAACCTGAAAGCACAGCAGAATTATTGCAGTAAGTTATCCCACTGTAGATCAAGACTATGGCTTGTGATGTTCATAGAGCAGATGATTTTAGCGAGTTAATAAGGAACTTTAAAAGAAGATTACATACATCTTAAAAGAGCAATGACAAGCCATAATAGATAACCATGTTTTATACTGTGACTGTTTCGTATATATCTAATGATATCTTAGTATCTTATTTATAGTATGTTATTAGAAATGTACAAGGTCACTTTGAGGGTTAGAAGGAAACATTATTCAGCTAAATCTGTTGTTCTTGGCTCTTCAAGCACAATAATCAAATATATCTCACGATGTGGAGTAACTGGAATGTTGGAAAGCCATAATGACAGGTCTACAACAGAAAAAAAAACATTCCGTTATAATTTGCGTAAACGTATTGTGAATGAACAGATCACAAACATCTCATTCTTTTGTTCGTATACTCTCTATCTTATCATCTGATTCTAATGATTTTCATCCGTTTTCTGATAGAACTTCGAAATCTCAGTGCGATATCACATTTACACATTAAACACTTTTGTAAGAGGAATGTCTAAACACCTCCAAATTTAAACTGGCTAACCCAATGTGTGTGTGTGTGTGTGTTTCACTGTTTGATCTGCTGCAGTCTCTGACGAGACAGCCAGACGTTACCCGACGGAACGAGCTCAGAGCTCATTATTTCCGATCTTCGGATAGGCCTGAGACCAGGCACACACCACACACCGGGACAACAAGGTCACAACTCCTCGATTTACATCCCGTACCTACTCACTGCTAGGTGAACAGGGGCTACACGTGAAAGGAGACACACCCAAATATCTCCACCCGGCCGGGGAAACGAACCCCGGTCCTCTGGCTTGTGAAGTCAGCGCTCTAACCACTGAGCTACCGTGTGTGTGTGTGTGTGTGTGTGTGTGTGTGTGTGTGTGTGTGTGTGTGTGTTTCTATGCATCTGCATTTTATTCCCTCCTTGTCCGATTACTTAGTCTGCGGTGTGTCGCGTTGTAAGGAATGGCCCCCCTGGCGTCCATGTCGCACGCCCACCTGACAACACTCGAGGTGGATTGAAATGCATGATCCTCTGTTCTTATAACTGCGGGACAATGAAAGTTACGATAATCCTCACCTCTGTAATCACTATTCGAATGTTAACCTGTCAAGTAGTGGCTGCTTCTGAATACATTAAACATAGAGCCCTCACTTCAACCAGCCCATCCTGTGGCTGTGCAGTACAAGGGATTACACAGGATAGACACCAAGACACGGAGGTCCGCTTGTGTTGTTTTACTACACAATCCTCACCATTGTGGCCGAAGAATAAGCTGATCTAGGTACCACTCCTTTCGTTCCATCTTCCTCTTTGTCTGGCTGGCTGACTGGCGCACTTACAAGTTCTTATTGCTTACAAATTTTTGTAACTAAAATATTTTTTATCACTTTATGAATCACTCTTATAGCAAATTTTCGTGAATACCAGTAGTACAATAACAAAGAAATTAAATCTTAATAAAAAAAAAATTCGGGAGCAAGCATCCATTAACAATATTTTAAACCATATTCAAAAGTAAATTTCAAACAGGGCTGGTTACATATTTGTATATCGTACAGGGTGCACGCCAACACAAAATGTAATATATGCAAATGTAAATCCTATAAAAATTGAATTATTCTATTATTTTTAATAAATGAATCTCGCTGAAGCAATTATATTAGTGAAGGAATCAAGTTCGTGGAGAGTGGAAGTTCGGCGGAACATCCACTGGACACGCAGCGCACACCGACCATCATGGGAGTGAGTTCACGTAGTTAGCACGAGTGTTCATTTGATTCTAAAGTGTTTGGGAAGAGTCGGGGCGCTGACCTAATTGTAGTGTTCTATTCACTATTCCGAAAACAGATTAGGGGAAGTCTGATTAATAAGGATATTGGATATTACTTGTGAACAAAATTTGATGAAGGGAAGAAAGAAAAAGAAAACTATGAATACACTCAGTCTGTTACCATAATGAAAAGGAGAGACACGAACTCATATTATCTAGTCAACGATGATCATATTGAAGGACAAGATTGCGCAGAGCTGTGCAAAGAATAAGAAACTCTCGAAAATATTCTAACGGAGACAACAACTACAGCAGCATCGGTAACGTTATTGCCTTCCCTCCGTCTCTTCAGAATATAACATGCGGGATGCTGCAATAAGTAAAAGGATAATCACTTATATTATTAATGACGACAACACACACACACACACACACACACACACACACACACACACACACACACAATCATCAGCTGCATCCCTCTTTACGTGCCTAGAAACACACACACACACACACACACACACACACACACACACACACACACACACACACACACCTAGCAGTGAGTAGGTACGGGATGTAAATCGAGTTGTGACCTTGTTGTCCCGGTGTGTGGTGTGTGCCTGGTCTCAGGCCTATCCGAAGATCGGAAATAATGAGCTCTGAGCTCGTTCCGTAGGGTAACGTCTGGCTGTCTCGTCAGAGACTGCAGCAGATCAAACAGTGAAACAGTGAAACACACACACACACACACACACACACACACACACACACACACACACACACACACACCGCTGCCGTCACTATCAACTAATGCTTCTCGTACAAACGTAACTTGAAAGCACCGACTCATTTGAATAATTCCATCCTAAAGCAAGAAAATGAGATCTGTCCAGTAATTAATAATATTCTGAACTCTCTGAACGCTGCAGTAATGATCGCTCATCGGCGTAACGAGCCAGTAACATTTTGGGCGCATTCCGCTCTGAACCAGACAGCCATGGAGGAACACCGGCAAACGTGTCACCCACCCTGCACTGCTGCATTGGAGGATGCACGCAATAACACGATCAAAATTACCTACATACGTCCCACGCTTTTCACCTTCATTCTGTGTTAAAATTTAGACCATTTCATGTATTATTCTCCCCTTTTAAAAGTACATCATATGCCTCTCAGGGAGGTAGTACGAGTGTTAAATAGATGCATGGTATGGCAATATTAACACTGCTATCCGGGATGTGTTTTAAAGCCACTCGTTCGTGGCTTCATTAACGCACTGTTTCGAAGCGGCTTAGCTCAACTCAAACTACACGTGTCTCTACTGTCATTGTGTGCCTGTACGTTGCTTCTGATTAACTGTCCCTCCTCACAGTAATCAAGGAACGAGCCACACTCCACAATGTTATGTCAGTTTATTCTAGGTAAAATGGTTCTCAACTTTTTGCTGCTTAGAGGCGTACTTGAAGTCTAACGCTACACTGGTAATAACCGTATTCAGAAACGCCTTATTTTCTCATCAAGACAATTTTCCATTAACACAGACGACTAACCACGATTTCAAGATAGGTTTTCTTCTAATAATCTAGAAACATTATCAATCCGTCACCAGAACCGTAGAAATACCTTTAACACCTTCAATATGGAGACGCCTTATTGTCTTGATTTTTGGCCATGATTAGACGATTTTTTTTTGCATTACGAAGGGTCTATGGACGTGAAAAGATTAATGGCGGGAGTCTTTACTACTCTAATCCCCACATAACTTACTGAAGCTGTATAAAATCGTTAAATAGTAACCAGAATGAATATGAGAACGCGGCATGGCATTCAAGGGGTTAAAACACAAATATCTTCAACTAGAGTCTTTGGAAAGTATTGGCGGTTGAGGGAGCAAAGTGTTTCAGAATATGGGCCTAAGTCTATGGTCAGTGAAGGGCTGGCACACTGAAAGGCAATTGATTTAAGAAGCTATCTAGAGAAAAGCAATGAAAGCAGCGTACGCTCTTTGGTGATAGCCACGAGGCACTGCACTGCCCCACCTCGTCACACTAAAGCCTCCTAGTCTGTCCACACCATTCCAACACCGTAAGGATCTGACGCCATCACTGCTGCCCTTCTCCTCCTCTTCTTTATGATTTCCCTGCAGAACAAGGGCGCCAACTTTTTCCATTTATTTCTACCGGCTGTCTATTTACTCCAAGCCAATTCAGAAAATCTAATATCTATATCATTCTCTCTCTCTCTCTCTCTCTCTCTCTCTCTCTCTCTCTCTCTCTCTCTCTCTCTCTCTCTATTTTATTTATTTATCCACACCATTTTTTCTCTCTTTTTCATTATCCATTTATCTATTTATTAAGTATTTCATTACTTTATTAAACCATTCCGTATTCGTTCTTCATACTCTATGTCTTGTCCACCTCCACCACCACCACCACCACCACCACCATCGCCACCGCCACTCATCCAATCCCACACGTCCCTTCTCTCAAAACAGCTGCAGCCACGCAGCACTTCCCCCTTGGCTCCACCAGCCTTCTCGCCATGACAAAATCAAGTCCAGAGCTCTTGGCATCACAATGAACCAAACTGCACCTCTTTCCAGTTCGATGGTCGCGTTCAGTACACCCTCATCATCATTATCATCATCAGCATTGTTATCATCAGCTGCTATGAGTCCATTGTAGACAAAGTACAATGGTTCATTAAAATCAACGACATTTTTTAAGGTAGAATTGCCATGTACTGTCAACATAATAATGCCAAGCTCATTACCGTGCTTACAATGGTCAAAAGCATTACGATTACATACGCATGGTTACAAAAGACAAACAAACTGCTATTTCGTGCATGCATTTCGCGCAGATTAGTCTGGTTGAGTCTATGACAAATAACGTACTCTCTAAATGTGAGTTGAAATTAATATGAAATTCCCTTTACTAACTGTACCACGTGTAACACTATAGAATACAATTAAAAGTATATTTGGCTTCCACAATAATTGCTAGAATATCTCCTTACATGCTTTTTACATTCCCACGGCATTTCATTTCATGTGATAAATAAAATTAACCATATCATATGAAACCATTCCATTCCGTCTGTATAAATTTGCATTCCTTAAAAAAAAAAAAAAAAAACTTGTATAAAAACAGATGAATAACTGACTGAGATGCGTCCTTCAAAACCCAGAGAGCGGAACAACTATGCCAACCACTATCAACATTAGTTTTACCTCAATCACGACGGTAGAAAACATATCAGTGGAGGATCGTTATGGCACCAGAGCAACAAATATCCTCTTTAAAGAATCAGTAAGCCTCAGTATATACATTACAAAACAATCAAATGAAATCTAAAAGTACCTTATTTAGTTAACAAGGTATTTACATATATAATTATTTCACATCCTTTCCGTTCACCAATTCTCTTTATTCTTATTACTTCATTTTTTCCTCTATTGTATTTGCTCCTCATATTGTCAATTTATCATTTCAGTACATGAAATAGCCCAGGTTGTCTTCTATGGAAAAACCAGGAAGTAAATGGTGCTAAGTAAATTTTCTGTAACATTTAGACATAAAATACCCACAAAAACGTATCAAGTGACCAGTCCAAGTTGTCTAAGTCAGTCTCTCTTTCCCCACCCCGTCTCTCTCTCTCTCTCTCTCTCTCTCTCTCTCTCTCTCTCTCTCTGTGTGTGTCTATCTATCTATCTATTTATCTATCTATCTATCTTTCTTTCTTTCTTGTTTTCTCTCTCTCTCTCTCTCTCTCTCTCTCTCTCTCTCTCTCTCTCTCTCTCTCTCTCAATCCCTTTACAGGTTCCCACAAGCCGTGGCATGACGCAGCGATTTGAGACAAAAACAAAAACAAATTATACCAGCAAGTCCATTTTACAGTGTGTGTGTGTGTGTGTGTGTGTGTGTGTGTGTGTGTGTGTGTGTGTGTGTGTGTGTGTGTGTGTGTGTGTGTGTGTGTGTGTGTGTGTGTGCGTGTTTGCTTAAACACACACACACACACACACACACACACACACACACACACACACACACACACACACACACACACACACACACACACACATTATCACTGCAGAAAAAGTACCATATATGAAGATAAAAATGAAAAACTGAAAGGAGTAAAAATCATATAAAAAATATCAAATACATCCGCCTCTACAAGATATGTCTGGAATGAAGAATACGTAGCAAGACACAAACAATAAGGAGAGAATTATATAGCGAGACTGAAGCTTTGTAGCGTATAAGTACATGCAGCTAGGTACACACACCGCGGCTCAGAGATCTGCTTAACACGGCACTGCTGGCTGTCTGTATTCTGAAACGCTTTGCTGTCTCAGTACGACTATTTTTCAAGGCCACAGGGACGATTAGCGGGTTTTCAAGAGTGTTTCTCCAGTTAATATTGTTGAAATCTTGCCAATCTGCTTCTAGAACCGTAAAAACACCTTAAAAAAAAACTCGTTAAAATTAGGTAGTCTTTTTTAAATAGTGGAGGTGAAGCTCAGAAGTGTTTGAGAATACGAGCGCTGGACTACTGGAGGACTATATAGAGAAGTCGCCAGAAGTGTACCAAAATCTCTATATACTGATGCAACGTTGCCTCAGCTTAATGGAACTTTTAGTACATAGTTTTGATAGTGAAACATTTGTTCAAATCTTTCATTGGCTGTGCCCAAGAATATATGTAAGTAAAGAATCTGCAAAAAGACATCAAATATCACACACATAGCCGTCCTTGTAGTCTCTCTCTCTCTCTCTCTCTCTCTCTCTCTCTCTCTCTCTCTCTCTCTCTCTCTCTCTCTCTCTAAACCGAAAAACGGGAAAATACAGAACTGATGATGATGATGTGGAAAGTCTTCTATGGTTACTGTACGCCCCTGTTTACTCTCTGACAACTAATGGTAATACTTTAGGCTTATAATATGTGTATCACTGGAATAATGAAGCAGGGCCAGCAAGGTGGTGTGCTAGACGGTGGGCTGCTGAGTCAAGAAGATCGGCGAGCAAACCCCCAAAAAAGAGAGACGGAGCCGGGGCTGTAAGTCACGGAAACTCGATTACGAATTTTGTGGCAGGAAGGAAGAAAGGAACGGCTCGCAACAGTCGAGGAATTAAGCTTGGAGCATGTGGCGGGAGGGAGGAAGGCCGGACGCAGACTAATGCAATGTACCATCCAAGCAGCACAGGATTGCCACGCCTTTCAACCTCACATCAGATATTTCCATCAACAGCTCCACGGAAGAGAGAGTGCTTTTGGCTACATGCTATTGCTACTACTAACGCTGCTACTAATAATGATTACTCTTCCGGTACACGTGCAGTAAGAAGTCTGGTAAAAATGACACAACATAATTAAAATTAAATTGGCCAACCTTTCTGACTTTCTTCTGACCTTTTTAGTGCAACAATTTGAAAGGTAGATCGGGTTTATTGTTTATACATGAACTACATTAAACACAAATGTATAAATAAATCAAAGCGCCGTGGTACAGTGGAACCATGCGTGTTTGGGGTCCGAGGGGTCTCCAAGCGCACGGGTTTGGCTTCCTCACTCGGGGCAACGGTTTCCTAGCGGGTGGGCTTTGAGATAGGAGGTACCCGAAAAAGTACCCCCTTTAGCTCATAAATTCCCGTGAAAACCCCACATGGTATAAAAAAAATGATGCACTAACTCACACACGTCTTGCTGTACTGTCCCTCAATCTTGCTGTACTTCCCCTCAATTTTGTGTTCCCTGATCTGTGAACAATCTCATCATGAAACCTGACAACTATGTAATAGGCTCCTGATGCATTCCAGGATGTCACATTAAAGGAAGCTTCAAACACTATGGAGGAGTGCACTTTACTATACTTCTACGCTTCCAACCGTTAATGTGTTGCTTTTAAATACATGTGATTAATTAATGATTTAATCAATTTCAAGCGCTGCAGAGGCTTATCTTTTCTTTGGAGGGCAGATCATTATCTACGCGTCTCTCTCTCTCTCTCTCTCTCTCTCTCTCTCTCTCTCTCTCTCTCTCTCTCTCTCTCTCTCTCTCTCTCTCATATTAAATAATTTAACTATATACCGAATGAACAGACAGATCAACATAAACATTCCCACGGTGCAGAGGCCATATCTATTCAGGATTTATGAACTAATTGAGCCACATTAGTATTAACTAAATATATATATATATATATATATATATATATATATATATATATATATATATATATATATATATATATATATATATATATATATATATATATATATATATATATATATATATATATATATATATATATATATATATATATATATATATATATATATATATATATATATATATATATATATATATATATATATATATATATATATATATATATATATATATATATATATATATATATATATATATATATATATATATATATATATATATATATATATATATATATATATATATATATATATATATATATATATATATATATATATATATATATATATATATATATATATATATATATATATATATATATATATATATATATATATATATATATATAAATATTTATTGAGAACCCCAGGGTTCTCAAGCGCACGGGTTCGAATCCTGTCCACGGTCCGAGGTTAGGAAGGGCATCCACTTGGGGTAACGGTTCGCAAATGCTAAAACCAAAGTCCTCCTGACTCCTTTGTCAGGAGGCACCGTCTTAGCCCTAATATAATAAGGGAACCGGACGTAAACCGAAAAAAAAAAAAAAAAATTATATATATATATATATTAGGGAGACCGTGGCGTTGCGGTTAAGGTGGTGAGCGTGGGATCGGGCAGTCGTCCACGCCTAGGTTGGAATCCCATTCGTCGAGTGGTTTAAAGTTCCCTACATGTCACCATGATACCCAAGTTCTAGGTGCTTACACCTAACATGCGCTTGGGTGGTGATATGAGTTCTAATATGGATACCACTATAAATAAAATTGCCTGCGCCACTAATGGGTGGAAGCTGAACAGGTCTTCACATACATACTCTTCAAATATACCTATAGGCGCTATAGGCAATAATATAAAAAAGTTTATATAAATATATATATATATATATATATATATATATATATATATATATATATATATATATATATATATATATTTCTTTTTTTTTTCATGGATTTGAGGTCAATAGCACGAATCATCAACACAAATATCAGGATATTGCAAAGTGATCCAGAATAAAAAAAAAAAACATTATTATTTCTCTTACGAGTTACGATAATATTATATGAATATAACACATCTCTTACTGCCCCTTCACAACATAGTGCCCGTAAGGAGGCGGAGAATATGCATCCCCAAGACGCTCTAAGCCAGCGTATTGGTATTTGCTGAGCCCGCCTGCCGTAACACGTGCCACCAACAGACACGAGTAGAAAAGTTTGACAAGGCCTTTGAAGTGAAGTGCAGGAAACTTACGAAAGCTGATGACGATGATAATTTATGATTTATTCTGTCAAAAAGCCTACTTCCCAACCATTATAAAGTTTCAACCTAAATATTTATCACCCACTTTCTTTCCACTTCCCGATAATGGAGTCATTCATTTCCTTAACCATGGGGCCAGCGTATCTTTCAGCGGCTGTTTGGGCGAGATAGGGCGCAGTGGCGGGACTGGCGATTCCTTTGTCAGAGTAGGGGAGCATTGGTGATAAAGAGTGGTTATTTGCCAGACCGCGGCGAGGCTGTCTCACAACAAGGATGGACGACCTACATTTTTTCCCTCCGTACTTTAATGCGGAAAGTTCACATGCTGTGTTGTATCACTCATACTGCATGGGCCAGCGTGAACACTGAAGCCTTGTTGTCCGAACGGTGGTTTTACTTAAAAATTTGCCATAATGAAAGGAAAGAATATTTGTCCATGAAGTGACACAAAACGTCCCTTATACTAACCCTTATACGAAATAGGTCATTAAGGATGGGACTATTAGCGAGAACCATCAGTGACTACAACTCGCAAAAGTTTCCTGAAAATCGATAAAACTACGGAAAATGCAAGAAAAGTGATTTCAAGTAACTATTTCCATTCGTTATTTGGATCAATATTGACACACACACACACACACACACACACACACACACACACACACACACACACACACACACACACACAGACACAGGCGTGCGCGCAGTGTACTGTAGTGGTTAGCACGCTCGACTCACAATCTAGAGGTCCGGGTTCAAGTCCCGGGAAGCGGCGAGGCAAATGGGCAAACCTCTTAATGTGTGGCCCCTGTTCACCTAGCAGTAACCAGGTACGGGACGTAACTCGAGGGGTTGTGACCTCACTTTCCCGGTGTGTGGAGTGTGTTGTGGTCTCAGTCCTACCCAAAGATCAGTCTATGAGCTCTAAGCTCACTGCGTAATAGGGAAGACTGGTTGGGTGACCAGCAGCCGACCGAGGTGAATTACACACACACACACACACACACACACACACACACACACACACACACACACACACAACTTTCTCCAGGAGTATGTTTGCAGTAGGCGGGTGCTGGGCGACAAGTGCGTGACCTGTCAATTCCTTCCAAATAAACTTCGATTGCCCATTACACTTTCAAACAACTCCACTTCACTCTCAGATTCTTAATTGCATTTACTACCCAGTTATATTGACGACAATGATTTTTCGTTATCAAGTTCGGCTCCAAGCTTTGTTAATACAGAAATGTTGTCTCCAGCCCTACACAACTTCTCATTGCCTAACGCAGACTAGCATAGGGGCTGGTGCATTTCAGACAGGTACAGCTAAATCACCTCTCTTCATCATGTCTTCACTACCTTCATGATATATTCAAGGCTTTCGATCAAGGATACCATTTCATCATCTCTTCCTTTCCCTGGGTCCTAAAACAGCAATACTATACATACTTGTGTCGATCACTACCAACATCAAAAGCCGATTTACAAATATACGACACCAAGTTTCTCCTTTACGATCAAAGATGCATTTCTCATTCACAGGAACTTCGCACTAGTTAAGGCGCAAGCAATCTCGGCGTGTGCGTTTCCCCGCACCTGATTAATAGCTCACTGGTAGAGAATTCCTAGATTATACCTCATATCTCGATTGGGACACACACACACACACACACACACACACACACACACACACACACACACACACACACACACACACACACACACACACTCACACACACACACTGTTAAACCTTTTCGTCCTCAATTCCTTCCCTTCCTTCCTCCCCACACCAATTGTGCTGAGCTCAAGAAATATTGAACACTCTCTCTCTCTCTCTCTCTCTCTCTCTCTCTCTCTCTCTCTCTCTCTCTCTAGCTATCTATCTATCTCTCATCATGGTAGGTTCTTGGCAATCACAAATTAATATTAGGGAGAAGATTAATAGAAAATAAAATAATATCAAGATACTACTACTAATAATAATAACAGTAGTAGTAGTAGTAGTAGTAGTAGTAGTAGTAGTAGTAGTAGTAGTAGTAGTAGTAGTAGTAATAATAATAATGATAAATAGCATAAAAAAACCAATAAACAGTTCAGAGTAAGAATCTTGACATCCACCAGCACTGAGCGGATGCCAAAACAGCCTCGCAGGGGAAATCAGACGCTTCTCCAGAGTGACCCGAGGCAAGGAATTCCAGTCTCACACATTCACTCACACACACACACACACACACACACACACACACACACACACACACACACACACACACACACACAGGGGATGAGAGAGAGAGAGAGAGAGAGAGAGAGAGAGAGAGAGAGAGAGAGAGAGAGAGAGAGAGAGAGTCATACCACTGCCTTCCATTACGAATTGCCAACTACTTCATTCATCATCTTGAGCGTCCATGAATTCACTGCCAGATGAAGGTTTCTTATTCCTTGCTTCCAAATAATCAGGGAATAAATCAACATACATAGCGAATATAAAAAAAAATGTTTAGACGATAAAACAAAAAAAAAAAGGCCTCGCATGACTATTTTATTTTTACCTCTAACGCACAGAAAGCGAGTTGGGATCATTTGTGTTATTGAATTATACTTCATATCAAATTAGAGCAATCTCTCTCTCTCTCTCTCTCTCTCTCTCTCTCTCTCTCTCTCTCTCTGTGTGTGTGTGTGTGTGTGTGTGTGTGTGTGTGTGTGTGTGTGTGTGTGTGTGTGTGCACTTGCACTTGAGTAACACACACACACACACACACACACACACACACACACACACACACACACACACACACACACACACTTTTCCTTTAATTTCCATTCTTGTCTCCCTCTCTCAGCATTCCGCTGAACTTGAAAACAAGGAACGAATTTTCTCAATACTGGTGGCGGGAGGGAGGAAGGCGGGCGAGCAGACGGTAGGGTGGAGGTTAGTGGGTGAGGGGCGCACGCTGCACATGCGGGCACAGGGTAGGGATTGGCAGGCAGAATGCAAGGTATGGAAAGAATTTTGTGTTGTGGGGGAAAGTCAGGTCGGGAAATCCTGGCTAAAGACTGTTTGGTCAAATTCTGGAGGCCTGGTACAAAGGATGGTGTTCCCGGTGTGTATGTAACAAGACCGTCAGGATCCCGTGTGTACTAGAGTCTTGGAGACAATACTGGTGTTTAAGCTCCTCCTACGAGCCCGCAGAGTAAGCTTCAGACCAGCTGCAGGAAAGTGTACTTGCACAACACTGACTTTTCTTTTATATATTTATCAATTTTTGGGTTCTGGATGTCTATAGGGCATGACGAACTTCCTGATTTGCATGATTGTAAATGGATGGCAGAATTCTACTGAAAACTCAAGCATATATATATATATATATATATATATATATATATATATATATATATATATATATATATATATATATAGTACAGAAGTTTGAATAGTAATTAAAATTCAATTGTATGTGTTGTATACAGGAAACTATTTTTCCCCGTAGACTGTGAGCTATCAACATTTTCTGGAAGCTAAGAAGAAACAAATCCTGATTACGAATGCCTGTCATCATCCCGTGAACAGCAAATGAAATAGCAAAATATCTTAAATCTCTCTAATGAAGGATGAATACACACGTAAACCAAACAAAAGAAAAATACTTCATATTGTAAATTATCTTTCATCAGCCTACCAATTTCCATAAAAAATATTCTAAATAATGTTTCCTTTGATTTTTTTTCCTTTATGTCCCATTGAAAAAAAGAAAATCAATATTATTGTAGACAACGCCTCTGCATATGGACAGTTCTTGGGCTCAGGGGTGTCACTTCAGTGTCGTTACGAGGACTCAAGGTTGTATCATGGTACTCAAGCAACCCGCTCGTTAACACAGGCCGCCCTAAACCTTGCTTCCGTAGGTACGCCTTAGGAATACTAAAACCTATCACTATTGACAACATATGCAGGACACGTTTTTTATTCTAACAGTTGAAACTCACAATTGTTGTTAATCCATAACATAAAGATAAGTATTCATGAAGTCCATCGCCTGCACGACTTCAGAGTGTTGGCATGTCACTCGCCGTGATCACCACCATATGCTAACCAACAAAACACCTATCAAATCAAACCAATCATGCTCAAAGAAAAAGTTATTTGTTGAAGCGCCACGATAGTAAACATGTTCTAGATTCATAACATAGATAATATGGAAATATCTATGTATTCCTCCAGAAACTATGAATTCTCAAATAAACTCGTAAACATGTAAGTTTGGTGAGTGGATCAGCTGGAAAGTCGCAATCCATTAACCAGAACATAATGATAATTCATCAAGTTTTAATGTACTGTTTAATTCATACATACTATAGTTTTTTTATATATTTTTCCGTGCCAACTTAGATATATACATATCAACAAACTGATCTTTGAATACAAGCAAGCAAAATAAAAGAAAAAGGTGGCTGATTAGGACGCTCCTCGACACTTCAGCTCCTTCCACTACTAACCTTCACCAGGGAAAACTGCCTTCATATTGTAATTCCACACACAGCACTACGATGACACATGACAAAGTTACGAGTTTCCTAAAGTAGACCAGCACTCAACCATACACACAGAAAAGAAAAACATGCGGATTTTGGAAGACAATCCAAAATTTTCCTTAGATATCAAGGAACGATGGAGAAGTTGCTCTCCACCCGCTCACTTCTCTCTCTCTACTTAGACGAATAGAATGTCTAGATTTTCTTATTCCCATTATGCTATTACTAGATAAATAATATAAGATATTGCAAAGCTTCGTTTCCTACCATTAGCAAAATGTTAAAACAATTCTTGAGTAACTCGCGGTATAGTCTCGACAGGAAATCGTGGCTACAAGTCGTCTCGTTCCATAATTCAATTAATATATAATGATTTTTGTGGGCTGACACAAAGCTCTGGAGATTTTTTCAATGATCCCAGTTCAACAAAACCATTTGGAAAGAAAGTAGATGTGATAATAGAAGCGTAGTCATTGGCGGGCGAAGGGGCTATTTACCTAACCAGCTTACCTCCCGCTACCTGGCCTACAGATGGCTTCCTTCTTACCCTTGAGAACACTGTAAGGAAGAATCACCACAACGGTTTCGTAAGGATAATAAGATAGCGACATTATTCACATTACAAATCGAAATAAAGAAGACTGTAGTGGTAGCCTAATTGTTGGCAAGAAGACCAAAGGAAAACTCCGTCACGGAATCCTGTTCATACAACGTATTTTCAGTTATTATTACCAAGTTAAAGTAGACCAGGATTATTATAGAACCAAAAAGACTTATAGTTCCCTGCAGAATGCAAGATACCAACATAATTCCCCACAAACGAGGACAAACAGGCAAATATAAAGAGATCCCAGCGGCGGGACGGTACCAAGGACTCCACACGCTGCCAGCCGGCGGACATTCATGTACGTACATCTGGCAACTCCCTGCTCCCTCCCTCCCTCCCTCCCCCTACCCCTCCAATCCAACAACCACCAACCCACCCTAACACTTCCACCAACCTACCAAGGTAAATGTTTGTTTCCAAACTGCAAATATGTGATGGTAATTACAGAGTACTTCAAACTTCTTCAGTTTCATGAAATATTGAACATCGACAGAACTCCCCGAACAGCAAAAGTACACAAGAATAATAATAAATATTTTAAGACTATTGGCAGTAATAACCATGGCAGGACTCCACCCACATACGCCCAACTGCCTTGCCTTCCACCTGGCCGGACTTACTGTCTATAACCTATTTATCGCTGTATACAATTGCCCAATTGCCCTAAATGTTGGTGAATGATTTTGTGGCGTTCTCAAGTACTTACCAGTCCACAGCGGCAAGCCTTGGTGACGCGATCAAACGAACACAATGAGAAGGAAACACGAGCAGCAGTACCGTGCCTGTTACACCACAACACAGGAACAGTCTGGAGGAGTGCGTTGGCTAATCTTATTGGAACATTAGATCACATTTACTTTACGAATTTAACGTTGATCTTTACTCTAGGAAGCCACGACATTTGATTTTCTTATAACGACACATTAGTGTACTTGAAAGTAAGAAAATATGATATAATTGGATATAGTTTAGTTCCTTATGGGTTTTTATAAGCCTGCCTTGCCAAACTAGCTGGTTTAGTGCGCATTGCACGGTTGCACCATCAATTTCGTTCATTATCGTAAGTTATGTAGTTATTTATCTGATGATTATAGACAGGTGGGAACCGGCTGTGTATGTATGTCCAATCGAACACCATGATTCGGCCTATTAATACCCGTAAATCAATCATGAAGGCGTGAAAATTACAGCAGGTTACCCCATAGTATTACACACTCCTGGCAACAAAATTAGCCGTAACAATGGATTATATGACATTCATTGCTGCTGTGTGTCGGGATGGCTGTTGTGACCTATATCGGTATCTATTTTATTCTTTAAAGGGAGTTCTATTTAGGTCAGAACTCGACACAAGCCACAGAACCGGAGGCTGCAGTGTAATCAGGTCAGGGAGGTCAGGGCTTCGTAGCTTTGAACTGCTCTGAACAGGCTTGCCCATTTACGAGATTCAATGATAAACCAGAATATTTTATGCAAGTTGCTGATTTACAAAGGGACGACACCGTTTAGCTGAGAGAGAGAGAGAGAGAGAGAGAGAGAGAGAGAGAGAGTCCAGCCCAGTAATACTCCTGTTATCTCCCTTGGTGTTGTCTCCCACTTACAGGTTGTATGTTTTCTGTGTGATGTTCGTGAGGACTTATTACTGATACTTTAAATGATTACTTCTTACTCTGTTTTCTTTCTTTTCCTTTCTCAGCGTCACGTAGCCGAGAGAGGACGACCGCTGCTAGGAGGGTGCCTCTGGTGGCGAGCACACACCATAATGAAAGCAAACGAGACTTGCCATGAAGAGCGGAATGGTGAAAGAAGAAATGAAGGAAATGGCTACTTTTACTACTACTACTGCTACTACTACTACTACTACTACTACTACTACTACTACTACTACTACTACTCTCTCTCTCTCTCTCTCTCTCTCTCTCTCTGTGTGTGTGTGTGTGTGTGTGTGTGTGTGTGTGTGTGCGAGACCACAGGTGGACAGAGAATAGCGTAGCATTGGACAGACAAGAGAAGCAGTAAAAACACCGATATACACTTCCTCTCGCAGCTGTTCACCATTTCTCGACGAGGGCCCGCAGCGGTGAACCAAGAGGAAGATAGCACGGAGACGAAAGGGAAAGTGGAAAACACATACGGAGAGGCCGCGGCAAAGTGCGATATTGATGCATACAAGCGACTTTAAAGCTGCCCGTTTGTCAGTCTCGTGTTGTCCTTGCCAGTGTTAGTACGTGCTCCTTTTCCTCCGTCTCCTTGTCATTTTTCTAATCAACACCTCCATCCTGTTTATGTGGCTTTCAAAGTGCAGTGTGTGTATGGGAGAGAGAGAGAGAGAGAGAGAGAGAGAGAGAGAGAGAGAGAGAGAGAGAGAGAGAGAGAGAGAGAGATTAATGAATACAGAATACATAGATTAATTAAGAATTGGAAATTTTTTCAAGCCTTGAAAATCTTTAAAATTTACAGTATCTGTGATGCATATTCAAGCCAGTCTTTCAAAGATATGCACTTTGACTTAATGAGGAATTCATTAGTTATGTGTAGTATTCACATTAATCCTGAATGCTTGGTACTGAGAAATGAGACTCTTGGGTACCATGAAAGCATTACGGTATTCATCTGAATTGACAATTTAAAAGCAGCTTAATATTGACGAGATCAATTAGACTTTAACGACACACTACGCATTTAAATTCAGTTATTGATGTAAATATTCACGTAAACCTGTATTTATGAAGTTTTTTTTCTGATCTATTTTTTCCTCTCGTGACCGGAGTTGCAGGGATGACTGGCTGTAATTGGAGGAGGAAGAGGACGAAGAGACACTGATGGCCGGAGATCCCTTTGTCAGCCTTCCTCTCCCTCCCCTCCTTCTCCTTCCCACTCAGCAGAGAGTCTCAAATCTGTCGGATTCTTTTCCTAGGTTTCTGCCTCAAGAGCCTATACTCTTCTTGTCCAGCTTTCCTCATCTCAGAAGTAAGTTCTTAATCACTCCGACTTCTCTTCCAGCTTTTGTTCTACTGTATACTATCACCTACTTCATCGTCTCTTCTTGTTCTTCTTTGCCTTGTCTTTCATACTTCTTTTGCCCATCCTGTCCCTCTTCTCATTCCTCCTCCTTTCTTTGTTCACCTGATTCACAACTTGCTCCCAATCTACTTCAGCTCCTCTGCCGTACCTCTCGTAATTATTTACCTGTCCCCCCCCCCTTCGCCTCCTCCTCCTCCTCCTCCTTCTCCTCTTCTTCCGGGTGTGCCGTTGGGCAAAGCAAAAAAAAAAAAAAATCCTCTAGAAATTCCAAGGAGAAGAGAGATACCTGAGGGAGTCGTTGCTTAAGGATGGAGAGGTGAGGGAAGGAATCCGCGTAGGAGGGAGGAAAGAAGGTGGAGAGAAGGAGGAAGATTAGAGTTAGAATAAAGAAGAAAGGAAAAGATAGAAAATAAAAAAGAGGGAAATGGAAAAAAAAGGCAGAATGAAGAAGACAACGAAGGGAAAAAAAACAGGCCGAGATTAGATTGAGGATGAAGAAGAAGAATAAAGAGATGAAAAACGAAGACAAGAGAATGTAAAAGAAAGATGGAAGGATAAAGAGAAAAAAAGAGAGCGAGGGAAAGAAAAATGGATATAGGAAGCATGAAAAAAGAAAAGAGAGAAGGAAAGGAGGAAAGGAGAGGAGAAAAAAGAGATAGGAAGAGAAGGTAGCGTGGGAGGAAGAAGGTGGACCAGCTGACAAACCACTGGAGCGAGTCTTTTCCCCTTCCTTCCCCTTCTTTTCCTCTTTCTTCTTATATCTCCTCTTCCTTCTTCTTTCACTATTCCTCTCTTTTCATCTTCATTGTTCCTTTCCTTCTATTTTTTCTGGTTTCTTCTTATTCCTCTTATTTTCCTCTTTCCTCCCCACTCGTCTTCTTTTTTTCAGCTGAGGGAAACTATAGGGAGAGGAAAGAGGGGAAAGAGGGCGGGGCAAGATGGGAGTCTCTTGGGGAAGGGAGAAAAGAGGGAAGAAAGCGGCGGCGGGCGAGAGGACAGAGGAGGGAGGGGAAGAGGGAGCTGAGTGATATTGAGCGCTGGTGGAATTAGATGTTCCTCCTGATGGAAGGTGCGCCGCGCTACCTGGGCCCGTGATCACCTGGCGGGCGGCTCGTCTTCTGGCCGCTGCGTCTGCGAATTCGGTGCTGATTGGGTCCTGCGATTGAAGTAACTTGTGATGCCACGAGAACACTGACTTTTGTTTTATTTTTATTTTTTTTACCACATTTTGTCCTTGTGTGTTTGAATGATTGACTTTTCTTCTATTAATTTTTATCATATTTTTTCCTTGTGTGTTTAGATGAATGGCAGATTGAGAGTTAGCTTCAGTCTTGTCCTGTGATTGTTATTTTTTTCTTTTTATCTATCTAATTGCTTATTTGTTTACTTTTTGTTATTTTGTTTTATTCAATTTTATTTGTTTGTGTATGTAGCTTTACAAATTCTCTCTCTCTCTCTCTCTCTCTCTCTCTCTCTCTCTCTCTCTCTCTCTCTCTCTCTCTCACTACTGCTTTTTCTTGTTTTTCTGTTTCTTTTTCTTCTTCCTCCTCTTCTTCTTCTGCGTCATCCTTCCTCTTCCCTCCCGATCAGTTTAGCAGCAGGAAATCTGATTGAGACTGCACCACTAATGAGGTTATCAAAGCGTTCGTACTGTGCTTATTATAGACTCATCAGGTAATTATGTAGGTGGCGCTATAAATACCGACATTAGCGGATATGCAGACGACACCAAGATAGATGGACTAATTATATACAATTAGCATGATTAATTAATGCAGAGGGGAATTACCATAACGTATGACTAATCAGGGAGGAAAAAAAGTTGATTAGATGCATCTGCGGATAGGAGTGGTAGGTGTATACAGTTAAGTGTGCTGTGTAAGGGGCATAGTGACGTGTAGCCGTGCTGGTTTCTTGTGACTAACCTTATGTTGTGTGGAAGATAATAGTGAATACGCGGTGGAAATAGTAACAAAGAGTAGTAAAGGAGATTTTTTTTGTAGTGTTTCGTTGAGTGTGTGTGTGTGTGTGTGTGTGTGTGTGTGTGTGTGTGTGTGTGTGTGTGTGTGTGTGTCTGTGTGTATTCTGACGCATATCCTTCCTTCTTCATCACATCCCTGACAAAATAAAAAATAAAGCAATGACAAGAAATCTTCCCTCTTTGGTGTCCTTCCCTCATCCCTTGTGTTCTTCCTTAACCTCTTTTACTTCCCCTTCTCTTCATTCACCCTCGTTTTCTCCCTTCATCCTCCTTGACCCTTCTACTCTTCATGTTCTTTCTTCTTTCCCCTTTCTCTTCATTCCCTCTCCCTTCTCTTTCCTTCTCTCACGTCTTCCTTCCCTCGGTAATAGTAGGGAACATGTTGCTCTGTCTATAGTGAGAGAGAGAGAGAGAGAGAGAGAGAGAGAGAGAGAGAGAGAGAGAGAGAGAGAGAGAGAGAGAGAGAGAGAGAGAGAGAGAGAGAGACTTTAAGAAAAGAATTATTACATTATGGTTGACACAATAGTGAATCCCTGATAATGTAGAAAACTTTGCCCTAATGCATCCATACACGCTAACAATAAGCGACCAACACACCTCACACAGCGGACAGAGCGTAAAGGGGTTATCGTGCACTTTACACAACCACACACCTTACAGCGCGCCACAGCCACACGCCACCCACACTACAGGCAAGGGAAACGTGTAGACTGATGGGATTGCGTTGTGATGCGCTACATAGACACAAGCACGACGACAAGACAGCACGCCACCTACGCACTTAACCGCACAAATTAAGTACATTACAATTGATTTCGTCCAGGTGTGGTAATCATCTGGGCTATCATGGTAACGAAAATCTCTCTCTCTCTCTCTCTCTCTCTCTCTCTCTCTCTCTCTCTCTCTCTCTCTCTCTCTCTCTGTGGCGGTGGTGACAGTGTGGAGGCACTGAAGGTAGTGTGTGGTGTGTGGCACGAGTTGGCAAGCGAGGAGAGTGCAGCAGCAGTCACCTATGGCGTTCTGGCGTTCCTAAGGGGCAGGTTTGTGTAGTGCCATGTTTTGCAGTTGAATGTGATAACTCAACGCTTATCTCTGAGTACTGAGTGTTTTAATCAGAGAGAGAGAGAGAGAGAGAGAGAGAGAGAGAGAGAGAGAGATCAAGTAATATCAGAGCTTGACTACAATTCCACGCTTAGACTCTGTGACCATCAGTACATTACCGCGCAGTATCTCTCTCTCTCTCTCTCTCTCTCTCTCTCTCTCTCTCTCTCTCTCTCTCTCTCTCTCTTGTATAATCTACGAGAACTTCCACACAAGGCATCATATTCTAGTGTAATCTTAACGTGCACCGTGCTCAGTCTGTCTCTAATAGCACAATATTACCTCAGCGAGACAGGCATCAAGCTGAAAGTATAGGATATCAAACACACAGGTGTGGGTGTGAAAGAGAATACCGGTGTGACGGATATAAAACATAAATAGACAAGCATAAGAAAAGATCACACTGAGACGCTAAAATAGATCGAGGCACAAGAGGTGAAGTTAGTATGTATAGTAGAAAGAGAAGCGAATTACGAAAGACCATTGGATGAAGGGTGGAGAGTAAAAAAGCAACTAGCATACGAGAAGAAGAGAAAAGAATTAACAAAGGAAAGAAATTAAGAAAGGAAGGATGCTGAACAAGAGATGGGAGAATATCATATTATCACAATAGCATTAAAAAAAAAACATGTACAGAGGGAATGGAAGACAGAAAACACGACCAAAGGACAGAAAGAAAGAAAGAAAGGAGAGACCAGTGAAAAAGAAGAAAAGAAAAGATATTATTATTCCTCTCGGCTTTAAAATTCTGGCTCCACTAAATAGACATTTTCGCATTATTAAAAAGTTCATGGGCAATTTTTCTCTGATTTTGTAAGAGCTTAAATTAGCATAATATCCATACCGCTCCTCACGTCAGAATGATAAAAGAAAATATATATTAAATGTTTCAGAGGGACGGGAAAGCAAATTTGGTAGACTGTGAACTGCAGGAAAATAGAAAACGAACAGAACACTCGTAAGCCCAAGTCGTGACGAGGCTGAAGATGCTGCCAGTGCTCATCAGGACAAGCTTCAACAGGACCAGGGCTGCGAGCGTGACGGGAGGAAAGCAACCCCTAAAACCACTGACTCAAATAAAAGTTGTAGTAAAGGAAGCTAGTAATCTCTCTCTCTCTCTCTCTCTCTCTCTCTCTCTCTCTCTCTCTCTCTCTCTCTCTCTCTCTCTCTGTCTGTCTGTCTGTCTCTCTCTCTCTCTCTCTCTCTCTCTCTCTCTCTCTCTCTCTCTCTCTCTCTCTCTCTCTCTCTCTCTCTCTCTCTCTCTCTCTCTCTCTCTCTCTCTCAGGTAACCTCGAGTGGCCGGATTCAAAGGATAACTAGAGCCAATAACATAATGAGCCACAGGAAGAAAGCGCCGCCGTGTGATTATCTTACTGAGGGCATTGATGTTTACCCAAGACCACGACAGGTGAGTGAGGGTCCGCGTGACTCAGGGTTGCAGATCCATACAGGGGTCACAGGAGCCGCCACCAGGAGGGAAATGAAATGCAAATATGATGGGATGATTTGAGGACCTGTGGCTAGCGAGGTCACTTGCCGCTGGGGGAGTAACTTATGAGACTGAAGGTTCTATCAAGGCAACGAGGGTTATTCTAGGACAAAGGGAATTATATACAGTCCGGTAACTTAGGTCAGGGAAGTTTTGAGGGTTTGTTTAAGCCACACTGAGGTAGAACATTCATGAAAGTAGTCTGTAAAATGAGCTGGAATCAGGTCAAACAGAATATTGACGCAGGTAACAAAGCAGTGATCAGTAAGCAGGAAACTAGTGAGGTGGTTAGGTAATCACATATGGACAATGAAGCCGAATATTGGAAAAAATATATGTTAATATGCATTATAAATACCAGCACTTATACAATAGTGAGAGGCAAGTGCTGGCCATTTTTCAGTGGGATTAATATCTATTAGTAATGCAAATACATGCCACCAGTAATGGGGTATATGCAGGGCCTGGATTTCCATAACGCAGTAGTAATTATAATGAAGGACAAATATTCCCAGTGTGAAGGTCATCGGACGCGTCACCTACTCCACCTCCAGGACGGATTGCGGTGAGACTTTTTGTGACGCGTGACAGTGACGCGGGTGGGTATGTTGGTGGGTGGGTGGGTGTTAGGTGTTAATGCATAGAGACAACACCAGCCTTTTACTTCATGTAAGAAATAAAACTGGTGAAACACAATACAAAATCATCACAAAAACACTGGAAGTACAAGATCATAAAGGAAACACTGGAAGACAATCTAAAATTATCGTTGAATAGTTATGTTACATAAATATATATATATATATATATATATATATATATATATATATATATATATATATATATATATGAATATATAATTATTAGTTTTATAAGTAAATATACATATTTTTAGCCTTTTTAAGATTTATTTGTTTAATCAGAGAGACGCATTCGCGCTCACGTGTCATAAACACACACACATACATTCCCGCTCTTCCTTTACCGATCTTCTTACTGTACAGCGTGAAATAACAATGTAACTATGAGATCTGGTTACTTTTCTCATTCTCGTACATCTCCAGCCGGACCAAACCAACAAGGTGTTTCTAAGAAGCGCAGCTACTTCGCATTTCCATCCACCACAAAAAGGATGTTAATCGACATATTGAAACAATAAAAGAGACTCAAAATAATAACAACACAAATATACTTAGGTTGGAGTCTAGCGCACACCAGTGGTGACTGTGGTTGTAGGTTATGAGCGTCACAGGTTAGATATAGGCAGGAACAAACCGAGCACAGTCTGATGACATAGAGACAAGAGGTAACAGACAAGCTCTCTTTCTCTCTCTCTCTCTCTCTCTCTCTCTCTCTCTCTCTCTCTCTCTCTCTCTCTCTCTCTCTCTCTCTCTGCAGCCGTTAACATACACTGCAGTTTGAAAAACCGTAATTAGTTGTTTTAAAACAGGAAATAGGAAAAACACGATCCATGGAAAAATGTTCACATTTATTAATTAACAGGTAAGCCTCGGAGGGACTCGCTTGATTGAATTGGTGAGTGCGAATAACACATTTCACCAGCTGAGGGCTGAGCGTAGATGGAGTTCGTCAGGGAAGTGATCGTTCAGCATCGAGATTAGCAAGAAGCGTCACGAAGTTCATCAGAGAGAGAGAAAGACGGAAACTGTGTAAGCAAATCACTGGTCTGTATTAGCACGTGTTGAGGTCCAGGACTGATGGATGGGAGTGTTGACTGCTGCGTATATCGAAATGTTGCTGAAGGATGCTGGGTGTACGTGCGAGGCGTGTCGTTTGGGAGGAGTAAGTTATCTAGTGGTTAAGTCACATGTGATAAGTATGAGTGCCCGACTGATTGGACGTGGTGAAGTGGTGACCAGTGTTTTTTTTTTTTTATACCATGTGGGCTAAAGGGGATACTTTTTGGTGGTACATCTTATCTAAAAACCTACCCGCTATATATAGGAAACCGTTGCCCGGACTAAGGAAGCCCAACCTACACTCGGAACGTGAACAGGATTCGAACCCGTGCAATTGGAGACCCCTCGGACCCCAAAGCACTCATGGTTCCACTGTACCACAGCGGTGTACAATCCAAGAGAGACATTCCTTTAAAGTTCTAAGTGACTGAAGATTAACGAAATATGACCAGAATCTTTATCATTCTAATCCCCACACAAGTTTATGAAGCTGTATAAAATCCCTAAATAGTAAACAGAATTAATATGATAACGCGTCATAGCACTAAAGGGGTTAATGAAGAATGGAAATGTGATCTCTCTAAATAGATTAATATATTTCTTGGGTACATATGATCCAATGAAGGTGGAAATGAATACGCCTAATGTAAAAGCTTTGTACGTAGAGGGGCAGGGGTTCCCTCTATGGACAGAAAAGGGCGCACACTACATGGCTGACCACACCTACAAACATTAATTTTGTTTTAAGTTTGCAAAATTTGTTTACTTTATGTTTTACTAGTTTACAGTTACATAAATCACGTTGTATAAGTGTGATAATTCATTCACTATAGTTAACCTAAGTCTCGCTTTCTTTTTCCAGAATATATTAACCACAGAAGCTGCATTCGGTACATAAATTGGACTACAAACTTTAGTCTTCAGCAATAATGAACTGCAAAAACCTGAATAAAATCTTCGTTAAAAGGATAACAAGTCTATTCAAAGCCTTAATGTGCAGCCTTTTCAGAAGAGTATTCAAAACCTTTAAACACTTTATCCTTTTAACATATATAGAATACTGAGGAATCTCTATTAATAGAAATAAATTCAAATGAACTTCAGCTTCTGAAGAGTCAAATAGAGAAAGTTTCCTAATATTGATCACTTTATTTATAGACTGTTTCGGCACTTGAAACAGTTCTAGCCAAATTGAAACTGTCCAAGTATTTGAAAGTCAGAGGACTGGCAGGATATTCAGAACCCTTACAGAACGCAGTTGATAGGAAAACTCTCGCCCTGGTGTGAGAATTCAGCAAGTGGTTCGAAGATGAAAGGCTGGTGGCTCAGCTGTCGGGTGGTGAGTGATCGGCGACCAGCGCGGCCAAACCATGGTGACTGACAGCGGCCAAGACATCAGTAGTGAATCTCATCTTGCCTCAGCCCGACAGCTTTCACGCTGGCCTCCCACAGCTCGGTTGCCATGTCCTTGCTGCGTGCCAAATCACTCATAGGCGCCTCCTGTACGAATCAAACAAGAAATTTAGTATATGCAGTAAGTTATGGTTTCATGTATCTAGAAAAATATCCTCGGAATATGCATTAGAAATTTTGCAGCTGTGTGGGTCACGTTACCTTGCAGTCACAGAAGTAACGGCCGGTCACGCCCTCCACCTCCTCCGACACTGCCAGGTGGATGCTGGTCTGGGCACCGGAGACTGCGTCCTGCGAGAGAGAGAGAGAGAGAGAGAGAGAGAGAGAGAGAGAGAGAGAGAGAGAGAGAGAGAGAGAGAGAGAGAGAGAGAGAGAGAGAGAACTAATTATATGTATTTTATGTATCGGTAGACCAACCTAATAAGTCGATATTATAGATAAATAGAATTCATAAAATGGAATAAATGTCTATTTGTATCTGAAGCACAAAAACCGCGAGACTTTCTTATAGTCCTCTTTAAAACCATTTAGTTTGTAGGCAGAAGGTAATGCAAAAATAACGGAGAGAGATCCAAAAACGTTAAGAGTTATTTAGGACACTGGTTAACTTATGCAATAATATGGTGGAGCGAATTCAGGTGAGAATTAAGTCATGTGCAGAGAGGCCACTGCACGGCAACAGACCTGCAGTTACCATGTTGAGAGGAGAAGTAACCGAGCAAATAAAGATAGGAAATAATGGCGATATGAAGAGATGATATGATGTGGCGACAAGTTAGAGTCAAGACAAACTTGTATAATAGAGAAGATAGTCAATGAGGCAAAACTTTCAATTTCACCGATTACGTAGGGCGATATTTGTTGACCATCCTTGCAGAGCAGTATTCCTTATATTGACAGAGACCTTTATATAACGAAACCATCTTGAAGGAGAAGTGTATTGGAGATTATATTTTTATGTTTACTAAGTTAGTCTGAAGATTGAGATCATTGACGTGACATTTGAGAAATATTACATCTAGGACTCATATCACTATCCATCCGCCATGCTTCAATTTACAACTCCCATAGTGAGAGTTACAGATGACACACAAACCACTGGCAACGCTAACACTTGATGATCGGATGACAAATAAGTAATGTAGGAGAATAGTGGATTACTTGCACTTGCATCCAGAAATAAAACACCGCAACGCTATTTTGATTTATGTGCTCTCTCTCTCTCTCTCTCTCTCTCTCTCTCTCTCTCTCTCTCTCTCTCTCTCTCTCTTCTCATGTCCTTTAGTTAATCTTCAGTAGGCAGATCTTGAAGGCAGTGTAAACAGAGCATTAACAAAATCTGGAGCTGTGCCAACAAGAAGTGTACGGGACTCGGCTGCTTACCTTAGAGGTGACCTGAAGCAGTATGTAAATCAAAAAGGCTCTGTAATTGAAGTTCACTGCATCAAAAATTTCAGTCCTCACGATACCTGGATTGAGGCAATTCACTGTTACACCTGTCGGGATGGAACACAGTGGGATTAGAATATAGCAACAAATGGTATAAAAAAAAAATAAAAAAAAAAGGGGCCGCAGTGGTGCAGTGGAACCATGCGTGTTTTGGGGTCCGAGGGGTCTCCAAGCGCAAGGATTCGAATCCTGTCCACGTTCCAAGTGTAGGTTGGGCTTCTTCACTCGGGGCAACGATTTCCTAAAGGGTGGACTTTGAGATAGTAGGTACTTCAAAAAGTATTCCTTCAGCCCATAAATTCCCGTGAAAAGCACACCCACATGGTATATATATATATATATATATATATATATATATATATATATATATATATATATATATATATATATATATATATATATATAACAAAAAACAGAAAAAAACAGCAGGAGCAGAAGCAGCAACAACAACAAATAAGTAGCAAAAATTATAAGAAAGAGACAACAGCGAATATCAAGGCAGCAAAGAACACTATGATTGACAAGAGATTTATCACGTCATTAATTTTCAAGAAGTAACAGAAGTGCTGAGTTCTGACCTGTGCCAGCCATCTTGTCCGCCAGTTCCCGGGTGAAAAGCACGTTGCACAGTTTGCTGATGTTGTAAGCTTTGAATGGTTTGTAGTCGTTGGTGATTGCCAGATCTTTCAAGTCAGATTTGGAAGGAATCTTGTGTACGAAGGAGGTCACGTTAACGACGCGACTTGGCCCAGACTTCTTCAGCCGTCCTGCGTGAAGTGAGATACACAATATAGGAAAACCGTAAACGGACTTTGTTTCGCCATTTAAAAACTCAAAAATAATCATACTTTCATCAAAACCTGCGGATGTCTTGGATAAAATGATTAGTAAGGGTAGGACAGCAACAACAAAAACAGCAGCAGCAAAGAAAGTCTCACCCAGCAGCAGATTGGTCAGCAGGAAGTGGCCGAAGTGGTTGGTGGCCATGGTTAGCTCGAGACCGTCAGCTGTCACCAGTCTCTTCCCCATGCCTGGAGCGCCCGCGTTGTTTATCTGCAGACAACATCACAACACTACAACTCAACAAGCTACCACCAGGTCGAAATCATGAGTTATTATGGATAAACAATGGAATTTTCATTAGTTAAATAGGCGCACAAACATCTACAAGTGTTCACATACAATAGTTAACAGATCATCTCCCTATTGCAATAGTGTTACGCTCTCTGAGTAATTTTCTAGTAATATGCATGTATATATGCAGATATCAGCTTTGTGAAATTTTTGTTACGATCTTGATAAATTCAAATCACATTTGGCAGCATTTTATGTACCGGACCCTGGACAAAGATACAATATTGTCAGCCTATAAGACTGTACTTTCCCACTCCCATCTCTCGGTTGTCCGTCTAGACTTTAGCCTCTAGGATGAGGTTCATGAAAATGTTAATTGGTGCTGTCAACCACTAGAGGAAACAGCAACCTGCCTTACACTTAACTCAATTTCCTATCAAAGTGAATCTCCCTTACCTTAACGTTCATTACAGCTCTATAAAGATAGATGATTATAATCACACAACTTCCACCTCTCACTCACCAACACATGGATGGCACCCTCGGTGTCTAGCACCTCCTTGGCGAAAGTCCTGACGGAGGACAGATTGGAGGTGTCCAGGCGGCGCACCACCACCTCTCCGCGGCCGTCACCTTCAGATAGCAGCTCACCTAGTGCGTCACCCAATTAGTACTCTACATGATTAACGTATCCATAAAGTTATGTCCTCTTGCACTGCCCAGCCAATAAATAACTTTCCTCTTCCCACTTACTTAGTCAATACATTTGCTTCACTTCTCTATTCTGTCCATCTTACTTATACAAGACTTAACCATTGTCTCTATTCTTTCAGCCCTTTTGCTGTTAGAGAATTTAATTATCCTTTTTGTCTTTTGATAACTACTTGAACTATTCTAAGAAAAAATTATGGACACATCACTGAAGCCTACTCTCTCTCTCTCTCTCTCTCTCTCTCTCTCTGTGTGTGTGTGTGTGTGTGTGTGTGTGTGTGTGTGTGTGTGTGTGTGTGTGTGTGTGTGTTTTGTTTCCTTTTCGAGAGCCCCATGTGCAGACATTTTTTGTCAATGATGTATATCATTAGCAAGTATCTTTAAAACACACACACACACACACACACACACACACACACACACACACACACACACACACACACACACACACACAGTACATAAGTAACAAGTACTACCTGCCTGTCATCTGTCTTTCTGCAGTCTTCATTGTTTACATGTACTTTTAGTATACAAAGTAAAACCAACACAAAGGTGCAGCGTGTGACGTTCTTTACTTCACCTGCCACTTTGTGTCCTTTCTCCAGGTTCCTGCAGGCGATGATGACTCGGGCACCACGTCGGAGCAGGTCACGAGCAGTCTCCTTCCCAATTCCTGGTGACAGTTGGTGCAGACATTAGCTGATGTGTGTGTGTGTGTGTGTGTGTCTAAAAACAAGACTGCGCTACAGATAACATCACGCAATGGGTCTGTGACTCTCCACCTGCCTGCCCTGTAGTGTGTCCGGGCCTCACCTGCAGTGGCGCCGGTGATAATGACCGTCTTGCCCGCCATGGACCTGGTGCTCGTGCAGTGGCCTGACGTGTATCTGTACCAGAACCTCACACTCATCACCACCACCACCAGCGCTGCCAGGATCTCCAGCCACATGGTTGTCCTGGAACACAAACACAGCTGTACGCTTCAACGCTCACCCGAGGCAAGATAGTACTAATGGTTGTAACAAATTACTTTTTCTTAATGATTTAATTCTATGTAACTTAAAGTGGCACAATGACGCAAATTTCACCCATATCCACCCACACTCCTTTACCTGTTAGTTTAAATACAAAATTGGTGCTATGTAAGAAAACTATTGTGGATATAACTATGATATCGTGACGGATATATGACAATGTTGAATGGTGGATTTGTATAGCCGTGATGGCCACTTATAATACACTTTCTGAGTGATATATCATCAATTATAAAATTCACCTTACAAAATTTATTGTACATAGGGCTTTGAATAAACATTTTGATTCTTTTTTACCTAATTCTATTACTCGTTTGTTTAAATGTTATCTTGTTAGTGGATGCGAGTGTTGTGTGTTCTCAGCTTCATGGACGAAACACTGACAACAGAGAGTAATGGTAAAACACAGCACAAGGCAGCGAGCGGCAGGAAGGTTAGGCTATGGGCAGGTAAGCAGCGTGGCGGCATAACGAGCTCATCAACTTGTTTTCTCGTATTAACTAGTGGCACTCCCCCGGAGCCGATTAAATGCGTCACCAAGGTTAAGTAAATGTCATTGTTGTTGTCAGAAAAGCTGCCAAGAAGCCCAAGCAGACCAGCCTCCAGAGAAAGCTTCGGTGACGTCCAAACAAGTAACAAAGCCGTTAGAAATCTGGTAATAGTGAAACTTGGGACATGTTTGGAAAAATATAATGCTGGAGATCACATTATTCTAATTACTATACTGAAAGAGGTCTTACATCTGCTTGTCACTGCAGTTTGAAATAAGGAAGTGGTTTAATTGATATTGTCTTACCAGCTGAACAAGGCGTGCAACAAGGAGGGGACGTGTTGTCACATCAGCGATCACAAGCACACTGATAAGATTGGGATAAAAATACTTAGAATACCATTTATTTTCATATCACAGCCAGCCCTGGAAACAGCTAAGATTTACCGTCTTGCAAGTATACATATAAGGTGAGACCCGACTTAAAACAGTCACTTCTGAAGTAGAAATGATATTGATAGCACCTCCGATATTCGTGTATTAAATATGTAGATATGTACATTTTAATGATGAAGGGAGATAATACTTGGACTTATCACTTTATCGTTGTCGTGTTTTTTCGTTTCTCAATGACAACGATAGTGTTGAACGGACGGCGAGCGTTACAGATCTCCGCAGAATCCAACAGTAATAATGGCGCTAATGACACCAGTGAAAACAAACACACACAAACATACACACACACACACACACACACACACACACACACACACACACACACACACACACACACACACACACACACACACATATCAGTGAAATCCTGCACCAGCTACACCTCACCCAGGTCGTGGACTTCCCCACCCACCACCAGTCCACCCTCGACCTTATCATAACAGACCTGAGCCAGCAGTACTCGCCTCCCAAGCCACTCCCCCCCATAGGACGCAGCACCCACCTCTCCATCCTGTGGACACCCACCCCCACCACCTCGGTTCCCAGGTCAATTGTCACCAGATCCCATAGGCCCATGCCTGACTCCGCCATGAGGGAATTTGGGCAGTGGCTGACACATCACCCGTGGACCGAGGTACTGGAGGAGGAAGACGTCCACACAAAATGGCGGAACTACTTCACCACCACAACGGAAACGTTCCACCACTACTTTCCCACCAAGGACATCACAGTGGACCCATCTGATGCCCCTTGGATGACGCCCTGCATCAAACGACTCCTTCGTCAGCGTGACAGGGCTTTCCACTCTAGCCCTGACCAGTACAGGAGTTTAAGGAACAGAGTTATCAGGGAAATTAAAAAAGCCAAGGCAAGCTACTACCCAGACAAAATTCACCATCTCAAGCTTACTAACAACAGACAGTGGTACGACAAGATTAAGTCTTTGTGTGGTTTACAAAAGCAAGCCTCTTCTCTTCCCTGTGTTTCACACCTTTCACCTGACAGCGCGGCCGAAGAGATTAACGGTCACTTCGCTGCGATCTGTCAGACACTCCCTCCCCTTCACTCCACTACTCTCCCAGCCTACCTCCCTGCCTCCTCCCCTCCATCCCCTGTCCAGGAGGTTGATGTTTACAGGAAGCTTCTTAAATTTAAACTAAACAGATCCACCACTCCCACTGACCTCCCCATCAAAATTTACAGAGAATTTGCCCCAGAACTTGCCACACCCCTTTGCTCTATCATCAATGCCTCCCTTTCTCAACATTCCTGCCCCGATGACTGGAAGACATCCCCAAAACTTCTAATCCACAGTCACTGAATGATCTAAGACCAGTCGCCATCACCCCTATACCCAGCCTTATCTGTGAAGATTTTGTGTTCGACTGGGCCTATAACAAAATTTGTAACTCTATTGACACACAACAATTTGGCAATATTAAATCCACCTCCACATCTCACTACCTTGTCAGCTTCCTGGAATTCGTCCACAGCCACCTGGACAAACGCAACACTTCTCTAGCTATTGCTTTTGTGGACTTCAGAAAGGTCTTTGATCTTGTTGATCACACTGTTGTGATAAATAAAGCCATCACTCTGGGTCTCTCTCCTACCTGATAGCGTGGCTGGCAGACTTCCTCACGGGAAGGCGTCAGGCCGTTCGTTATCAGGGCTCTGTCTCCTCTTTCCAACAGCTCACATGCGGGGTCCCTCAGGGGACCAAGATGGGTCCACTGTGTTTCCTCATCCTTATCAACGATGCTCTCGTCCACACCCCCCACCGCTGGAAGTATGTGGACGACTGCACCGTGGGCGTACCCGTCAACAACACCAACCCAGACTTCTCAGCACTGCAGTCCACTCTAAACCAACTACAGACGTGGACGGAGGACAACAAAATGACCATCAACCACACCAAGACCGTGGTGATGCACATTTGTACCTCCACAGCAGCAGTCCCCTCCCCAGCTTTCTGTGGGCCCTCACTCCTCCAGGTGGTCCGCAGCACCAAGCTTCTAGGTGTCTTGGTGGATGATCAATTATCATGGAAGCAGCATGTTTCCAACATCATCAGGTCAGCCTCATATAAAATCTATTTACTGCGCCGACTCAGGTCCCTGGGAGCACCGGCAGATGAGCTGAGGGGAGTGTACCTCACCTTTATACTCCCTAAGCTCATGTACGCCGCCCCAGCGTGGTCCTCCTCCTGAACCTCACACAACGACAACAGCTGGAGAGGGTTCAGAGGAGGGCGTTCAGGGTCATCCTTGGGCCTGCCTACAGGTCCTACGAGGACGCCCTGACCTGCCTGAGTCTGCCGAGGCTGGCCACAAGACACCAGGAAGCCTTGGAAAAATTTGGGGAAGGACTGCTGCGTCATCCACGTCTCCGCCACCTGCTACCCCCCGACGTGCCTCCCCCTGCTCGCGCCACCCGACACCATAATCGCGTGGCGCCCTTAAGAGCACCGCGCACTGATCGGTACCGACTTAGCGCGGTGCCCACTATTGTGCGAGCCTTAAATAAATAAGTGAATTCTAGGTTAAGTTTATCCATAGTTAGGTTAAGCATTTTTAGTTCATTGTGTTAATGTCCCCCCCTGTACATTTTCAGTGTAATTCTTTACATTGCCTAACTAATAAACCGTTTATTATTATTATTACACACACACACACACACACACACACACACACACGCGCGCGCGCCTTACTAAAGCAGGAACAACAACAGACATTGGCAAGACTCAGTCGACAACAAAACCGACACGGCCCGTCTCTCTCTCTCTCTCTCTCTCTCTCTCTCTCTCTCTCACACACACACACACACACACACGCCCGGTAGCTCAGTGGTTAGAGCGCTGGCTTCTAAAACTAGAGGACCGGGGTTCGATTCCCCGGCCGGGTGGAGATATTTGGGTGTGTCTCCTTTCACGTGTAGCCCCTGTTCACCTAGCAGTGAGTTGGTACGGGATGTAAATCGAGGAGTTGTGACCTTGTTGTCCCGGTGTGTGGTGTGTGCCTGGTCTCAGGCCTATCTGAAAATCAGAAATAATGAGCTCTGAGCTCGTTCCGTAGGGTAACGTCTGGCTGTCTCGTCAGAGACTGCAGCAGATCAAACACACACACACACACACACACACACACACACACACACACACCACTAAAACGCCTCTAAGAATGATGAACAGAAGAAATACATCACTATACAAGGCTGTGATGATGTATATTTTTACTGCCACTTGTCGACGCTGTGTCACAGTAGATGACAGGCTCACCTGGAAGCAGCATGTGTTCACCACCGTGACCTTAGTTAGCCTTGTACAAAGTCTGCACGCAGCGCTTGCTCTGGGCACTGTGAAGGCAGGCACACGAATTGATGGCGATGTACTTCAGCCTTATCCTCGCAACATTCATGTGCCTCCCCAGTGTAGTCTTCTTTTCTGACTATTAATACAAGAGCAGCTGGGGGAAGTTCAGAATAGGATGTTCAAGGTCACCCTTCGTCCAGCATGCACAGTGTACGAAGACGTTTTGATCACCTTGAGTGGATACGGGCTGTTCAGCGAGCACCGGAATCATTGAAGAAGTTTGGAGAGGGACTACTGCATCATTCAGGACTGCGCCCTATGTTGCCTCCTGACGCGCCTCTCCTTACCCGTGCCACCAGACATCACAATCTTTTTATAAGATATGCCTAATGATCTAGTAACGTTAGGTGTGAATTATCAATGGTCACAATATACTACAATTCCGTAGTAAAGGTGAATATGAATGGGAGAAAATATGGGCTCTCAAAGTGTAAGGACATTGGTTCTCTCATTAAAAAAAGAGGAAGGGACACATCGCATGGCAGCACACAATGGTTAACAGGCAATTTATAGTGTAGTGAAATTTAATAGATGTACTGGTTAGTAATCTAAAATCTTATAGATAACTGGTTATAACAGCTGATATACAAAGTGGGACGCATTTTTCACTTTCCACTGTAAAGCTCACACCTGCCTACAAAAAAAAAAAACTTACTGAAAAATCTTTGAAGCCAGCAGCTCAAGAAAAAACACAACTATTGGGTTAAAAATGAATAAATTAATAAATCTAAGAGTTTACACTTTTCATAAGTAAAGTAAACTAGGCAATCTCACACTCACAAAAAAGGGAAAATAAAACTAATTTCATAACAGCTTCCAAAAGACTAGATAGAAAAAAAGGTTATCAGAAAGTTGGCCAGTTTGTTTCCTGACATATGAAACAATTCAAGTCACATGAATACCGTTCGGGTTTCCGAAGATAGGAGGGTTGGTAGTGGTGATATTAAGAATATTGACGGAACACGCCAGACAGAACTCTTGTTCGCTGAAATAAGATAACAACAAAGAAAAAAAGAAAACAGGGAAAGAGTGACACAATTTACCAAATGATAAGGGAAAGTCAAGGCTGGTGGCTCAGTTGCCGAGAAGGGATCGGTAACCAATACGACCAGAGCATGGTGACTGACTGCTACCAAGAGGTCAGTAGTGGATCTCATCTTTCTTTAGCCCGACAGCCTTCACACTGGCCTCCCACAGCCCGGTGGCTAAGTCCTTGCGTACCTTCCTGCCACGTGTGGGAGTTTCCTGTTCGAATCAAACAAGAAAACATGAGAAGAACAGATACCAGTAGATCTATCGGTCTGTTAATTCATTCACTACTACTAGTGAACCACAATACGTGTAGATGGTAGATGCAGAATAAGGTTTTCAACTCGCTTCCATCTCCCTCTGATAACATGAACGCAGAATAACTGATCACGATGAGACTGCAACAAATGCGTACATGAGTATCTTATCGTAAATAATATATATATATATATATATATATATATATATATATATATATATATATATATATATATATATATATATATATATATATATATATATATATATATATATATATATATATATATATATATATATATATATATATATATATATATATATATATATATATATATAATATATATATATATATATATATATATATATATATTGTAAATGTTTCATGTAACAAATATTTTGAGGTGTTGTTTACCGGTGTGATGAGATTCGACCTTTGCGAGGCAGCAGATGCAGGAGTCAGGACCGGCGGGAGTTTATGTAGCAGAAACACCGTGTCATCATGTTTCGCCTTGCTATAAGTGTGTTGCATTTTCAATTTAATTTTTCTGTGGAAGTCATGTAGTAGAATCTGAATGTCAATAGTTATCGGTATAGTACATGTCCGTCAGTACTTGTCATCGCATGACGGAATACTGTAATACAACAAAACTTGTTGAAATTATCATTAATGAATAAAATATAGTTTCAGCATCGAACAATCCGCGTCAACACGTCACCAAGAAAACTAAGGAAGCTGATATGCTGTATACTGCCCATATACTGTGTAGATGTCACATTGATTAAGACCAAGCACGAAGATGGTGCAGTAGAACTCAAACACCGCCGCCAAGAATCCTCCAGTCTCACCTTTACCAAAGAGCAGTGTGAACGGTGCCGCGCCCTTCCTCGACGCCCTTGTAAAACAGCAGTAAATGTTCTTTAACACATAAGTATGCGCCATGCCCCACTACTCCCGGACACTGCTTCAACTTAAAGGCAGCGTCCAGGACAGATATTGCACTTTATCCTTCTGTCCTCACAGACATATGGACTCTACCATCAGTGCGTACATCCGTAGAGCACTCACACACTGTAGTACTTGGCACACAGAAACAGAAGGGACATCACAAATACTGATTATCAACAGCTCCAGTGAAAAGAATATTGTGCGCCTTACTAAAGTCACTGACTTGAGAGTACAGTTTTCCTACTGACGACGATACTATTCATGTGTTCCAGTGATCATAAGATGTTAGATTAAAAATGCCTTACCCGATATCTTTATTGCATCATCGTCTTGAATTTCTATTTCATACCGTTACCTTATGTAATTTTTCATGTGATTTCTTTGAAAGTCAAATACATTTATTTTGCTATTCAAAAACCTCAATGTGATCACTTCTAATCCTGATCCTTGTCTAACCTGTTTAGTGTTTCTTCGCAAGATAAATTTTTCAAGATGTGAATTTTTTGTTCCTGGTCGCTGTACTCGCACTGTCCGGGAACTATGGAAAGAAACTTCTGACTTGATGCAAGAAAGAACAGATTACTTCAAATATGCATTACAAACTGTACAGTGGTGTGGATCACGTTACCTTGCAGTCTGAGAAGTATTTGCCGGTCACGCCCTCTACCTCCTCCGACACTGCCAGGTGGATGTTGGTCTGTGCGCCGGACACAGCGTCCTGAGAGAGGTTTACAAATCCTATACAATATAAATGAATTAAAATGGCAACAAATAACTAGTTCCCTTCTCTAAGCACTAATTTTTAAACCATGCATTTCTAGAGCGTTAGTAAATTTGTGGCTGACACGAAGAAAGGTAAGTTAACTACGTTGAATCTTTATGTAATCACCGTGCCGACACACTCAGATAGAATGAGCAAATGGGCAAATAGAAGATAAAGGCAGATGTAAAGTGTTTAGCATTGGTAGACGAAATCCATCTAATAGTTACGTTATAAAGTACAAGACCTCTGTTAGATCAGAAAACCAATAGGAATTAATGGATTCAGTTAGCTCCTTTCTCCGACAGAGAAAATAATGAATAAATGTCAGAAGTAAGGAATATTTCACACTTTTTAATTGTATTATATAGCGACTCGTATGACTCAACAAACGCTGCTTCTTTTGGCCAAGTGAAATATTGGTTATTATTCCTAAATAATGAATAATTTTTTCCGCATTTTTTAAAATTGATTATTTCGATGGTATTGATTTTCTCATGTTTTCTTTTCTATCAGTTCAGGGCAAGAGTACTATTTCATCTTCATTACTTTTTTCTTCACGTCAAACAGCAAATGTGGCACGCTACGTAAAGACGACACTAACACTCAATGGTCGTAAAAGTGCAAACAGAAGGAAGATTATTTGCTTGCACATCCAAAACTAAAAAAAACTGTACTACTGTTTGACGTATACGCAATTCCTTAAGTTCACCATCTGCTGATGGATAACGATACAATAATGAATACCGTTAACAACACCTGACATTGTGCCGACTAATTCTTTTTGAGTGTCGGGATCTCTCACCTTGGAGGCTACAGGCAACAGAATGTTAGTCAGGAAAGTTCCGAGAGAGAAGTTCATTGAATCGAAGATTTCAGTCCGCACGAACCCAGGGTGAAGGCTGTTGACCGTCACGTCTGGAGGGAGAAAATGTGGCAATGAAATACAAGATGGGCACGACAATAACAACACCGACAATAAAACAATAAAAGTAAAAACTGCAACAAAGATAATATCAGCAACGAAAACAACATTAAAAAACAAAAATTTTATTAATGAATAAATACTAATACATAGTAAAGAGAATCAGGAAACTAACATCAACCAGAACAGTGCCACTGGAAGCTAAAACATTAACAACACAAAAAACAAAAAACAAAAACAAAAAACACACAGGTTATTACCACGCAGAACAGTGCAGTTGACTTTGATTTGATCACAAAACACTTTAAGAAGAAAATTCTTATTGCTCACCTGTGCCAGCCAACTTGTCCGCCAGTTCTCGAGTGAAGAGCAGGTTGCAGAGTTTACTGGTGGTGTACGCACTGCCTGGGCTGTAGTTCTTGTTTATCGCCAGATCACTTAAGTCAAATTTGGGAGCTAACATATATCCCATAGAGGACACGTTAATGATGCGACTCCGCCCAGACTCCTTCAGACGTCCTGCATGAATTGCAAAGAAGAACACAATAACATAAACACAAGGTTGTCAATGAAAAGCACCATAAATAAATCTTGCCATAAAATTGTACAGGTAAGTCTTGGATGGAGAGAAAAGTAAGAGATAGAAAAAGCAAGCAAACGAAAAAAGAAAGAGGGATCAAACTCACCCAGCAGCAGGTTGGTCAACAGGAAGTGGCCGAAGTGGTTGGTCGCCATGGTCAGCTCGAGACCGTCAGCCGTCACCTGTCTCTTCCCCATGCCATAAATACCTGCGTTGTTGATCTGCAGACAAGGAGACAAGTCAGTATACTGGTGTCACGTCACACTGATGAGGCAACATAGATAAACTTCTTACATTCTGTCAGCACAATACAAATAAAAAGTCTCTCCAAATGTTCATAAGCAGCAAAGGAAGGAATGCCTACTGCCACAGCACTCCAGCAGAAAGTGTCGCACTGTTAGGAGGACTACGCAGTCTTCAGGGCAAGGTTGTGTTTTCCGGAGCCATAGGTAACATGTGTGATATAATAATGACCAGTCTGGTGGCTGGAAAGTGCTGAGAAGCGTACGATCCGTCCGGAGATAGACCAAATCAGTCTCTAAGAACTATTCAGAGTCAACTCGAGTTACCGTCACTTAGGCAACCTATCGGTTCTTCCATTCTACAACTCTCCCACGTTTGCTAGAATCCAGCAATAGCCAGCGGTATAGCCTTTACGGTGGAGAAGGAAGGATCACTCAAGAATAGAGGGAAAGAAGTTTAAAGAGTTTCACAATAAAAACAAATACTACAAGAGTGGATGAAAATCATAAAAAGGAAGAGTTAAATAATTCTCGAATGTAGGATAATGGCATAATACTTCTAGTTTATTATTTCTTGGAGGCAGTAGACACATACCAAAACGATAATTTAATCGCAGAGAGGTTCAATAGCACTATTTCTGGTGTGCCCAGTTTTGGTGTGCCCAGTTCTGGTCTGGATCACTTCAAAGGGTGTTGTGAACTTACCATCAATGTTAGTTGTGAATTCGCTGAACGCTTGCCTTTATATCTCACAACTCAAGGGGGCAGTCACAGCCTGTCCTCTAAAGACAACTCTCCAACTTCATACAAAACTACAAGAGGACCGGGCTTCAATTCCCCGGCCGGGTGGAGATATTTGGGTGTGTCTCCTTTCACGTGTAGCCCCTGTTCACCTAGCAGTGAGTAGGTACGGGATGTAAATCGAGGAGTTGTGACCTTGTTGTCCCGGTGTGTGTTGTGTGCCTTGTCTCAGGCCTATGCGAAGATCGGAAATAATGAGTTCTGAGCTCGTTCCGTAGGGTAACGTCTGGCTGTCTCGTCAGAGACTGCAGCAGATCAAACAGTAAAACATACACACACACACACACACACACACACACACACACACACACACACACACACACACACACACACACACACACACACACACTTCACTTGAAATAGAAAAATGGCGACTCCTACACTAGCCTTGGATTCTCCATCTAAGGAGGGGGACAATAAACGTTCCCAGGTTGGACTGCTCTCTTCTTATTGACCTAAAGTATCTTGACGCCTCCCTCAACTTTTCGTTATTAACTTCTGCAACACCACCTCTCCTCTACTAAACCTCATCTTCTTTTCCTCAACGGAACACAGCTGTCTAAGACAACTAACTGTAGCCCCTTTTCTGTTCCCTCCTACTGTCTCTATCCTGATTTTCGTTTCAAAGCTGTATGTTGCGTCTATGTGCGCAGCGACTTGAGTTGTTCTCGTGCTCACGCTCTTGAATCTTGCTTCTACTCAAAAGTTACTTTATAGCTAAATTTATGTGTGATGTCTATCTCTTCCCTAACTCCTTTGACTATACTAAATTCTCTGACTATTTAACTTAAAAAATGGAGCAAATTCTTCTGTCTCTCTATCTTTTCGAGGAGATATCCATACTTGGAAATTTCAATGTTCACCACCAGCTTTGGCTTTCATCTCTCTTCACTGGCCATCTTGGTGAACATTCTTTCAACTTTGTTATCCTCAATGACTTGGAACAACTTAGAGCACCTTACACGTGTTCCTGACCGTCTTGAAGATACGCCCAGCATTCTTGATGGTTTTTTCACCTCTAATCTTTCTGCTTATGCTGTTACCTTATCTTATTAGGAATACCAACGCAGCAGACAAAAACTAGCTGAATTTTTCTAAATATCAGCTGTAGAAACCAATGAAGACAAACTGCAAATTCAGAACCATGACAGGTGCAACTCTGAAAGCATTAGGTTTAGAGAAATTTGAGTGAAATGCATATCGTTGAAAACTAAGACACTGAATTTGCTACAAACACCTCAATATCAAAGACTTGCAGCGTAAGTCCAATGGAAAGACAACAGCTTACACCAGTAAGGCTAAGAATTAGGGATGAGCGGTTTGTAGTTCACTGGTGTCCATCTTCCAAACGCACAGCGTTCCTCTCCCTCTGTCCCTCTGCACCTGCATGAATAACGTGCCAGACTTACAAACTGATACCTCTTTCACTTTCTAGTATAATGGAGTGAACCTCTCCTTACTATCCTTTGTACTCTTTGACTAGTTCAGGTTACAAAAATAATGTATCTTAGTATTCAAACTGCCACAAAAGAATCATCTACCGAATTTATCATCAAAACACAGAGGAAATACTCATGTCGTAACTGAGCACAAGTGGTCGTGAAGCATCGAAAAGTAGTATGTCTGGTAAGCTGTTCATACAGCGCAGGGTGAGGGAGACCCTGAGTACAGGGTGGACCTCAGTGAAGTCACACTGGGATGAAGTATGTATTTGCCTCCCTCACCTAACACAAAGAATAGGGGCTGAATGAAAGGCTTGTTTTCATCAGTGAGGCATACCTGTATGTTTTAAACTCACACCGCCTTTCATTCCATGGTTGAATTTAGTATCTCTGTTCATAATTCCAGCGAGCAACCTGTAACACATTGTCCATGATGCAGCCATAGTCACATGCAAAACTGTTGCAACTGATATCTAGAAATAAAGATAATCATGACAGCAAATAACAGTCGTGAACAGTAGTTTCAATTACATGCAATTTCCGATTATTCGTGAAGTAATCCGTGACCAATCGGCAGTGTTCCGTGAACAGCCACTAACACGTCATGTACTGCTCTTTGTCACCTTGTACCAATTCGCCAAGTAGTTGATGAATAGCAAACTTGAGTTATTGGAATGTTTAACGAGCATTCTTCATTTTTTTTCGGTAATATTCTACAAATATTTTTGAACCAATTGGCGAATGTTCAACGAGTAGTTAAAGAACTTATGGATGCATATTTGTCTTTTGACACGCCAATATGGCAACCACACGAGTAATTGGCAACTGAAGAAACTCCTTTAATTAACGCAAAGTTGATGATGAAATCACACATCTTATAGATGATCTCGGAATCAGTGTTCCATGGCACCCTGAACTTGTACTAGAGAATGAAAGAAAAGGTCTTTCTTCTGGGGCCGTACTTCTGGTGGAATTGCTCTTCTGTAGTGGGTGTCTTCCTTCCTTGTTTTGGGTTAAACAAAGTGATGAGCTAATTCAAGTGATGGACATCCATTCTCTGAAAACTCTTGTACAATGGCACATTCCCAGAAAGCACCTCATATAGAAAAGCTTTATACATGTCCAAATTTTCCCAGAGCATTCCTCAAGGGTGTTTCTAAATGTAATGTTTCCTTTTCTTCGCTCCTTGGGCTTGTTTGGGCTTGGAGTGGGCCAACATCATGAGTTGGTATTTTATTTTGCAGACGCAAGAATGAGGAATCGAGAAGAGGTGAATATGGCATGGTAGAGGCGTGAATAGTGATCACTTTGGACACATTTCAGTTCCTTGTTACCATTCACGGTATAGAAGTCACAATTTAACGTCAATATGCAAGACTAGTTAAATAAATTCCTAGACAATTCACCGACAATATTGTCAAATGGTTGACCAAGCATATGGAAACAACAGTCGCATAGGAGCGCTGAACATTCTTCAAACACTATGCGGAAATTTACCAACAACTTGCCGAACTATCGTGCATTACATTATGTCGGGATTACATTATGAAAATTCAAATTCGTAACTTTCTCTCGATTGGCCCGACCGTTTTCTTGTTTTCTTTGGCGTGACAGGCTCTTTACATAAATCAAACAGTAATACTAGAATCACGAAGTCCCCATACACACTCACCAGTACGTGGATTGCCTTCTCGGTCTCCAGCACCTCCTTGGCAAACTTCCTAACGGACGAAAGATCGGAGGTGTCCAGGTGACGCACCACCACCTGGCCGCGGCCGTTACCTTCAGACTGCAGCTCACCTGTGCCGTCACCGAAGTATTAGAGTTCAAAATTATTACCATCTCACTAGTAATTAACTTAGAAAAAAATCCTGCAGCCACGCCAATGCATGCGCTATCACTTCTATGCTAACACAGCTTTCATGTTAATTTTTCTGTGTCGCCTCTGTTCCTTAGTCTATAAAGGGGCTTTTATCCTTCCATGACCAATAAGGGAACTACGGCAAATCTTTGTTAGCATCATTAGGAAGAGAAATGTATTAATCATTGCCTAATTGATTTTCAAATTGTGTAAAAAAGATATGTAGACGATTGCTACATACACATCAATATCCCAAGAACATAATTACTAAACATCAGAACATATCCCTTCATATAGCTTACGTTAATATTCACGTTCAATAAATGTTCAACTTAGAGAATACCTTATTATCACCATTATTGTTGTTGTTATTATTATTATTATTATTATTATTATTATTATTATTATTATTATTATTATTATCATTATTATTATCATTATTATCATTGTCATTAGTATCACAATTAAATGTAGAAAGTGCACTTAGTGTTAACACAACCATAACGAAAAATAAAACGCCCACTAAGGTGCCGGTCCAAAAAACAGAATCAAAATGAGATGTGAAGTATCCAGTTTACATTATAAGTAAATGAAAAAAACAAACATGTTCAGTGTAAAAGAGGGGGACACTGTGTTGAGTGTCATAAAAAAAGAGGGAATAGTTGTCTGGAAGGTTGTGTCGAGTGGATAGATGGAAGAATTGAGTTTTGAAGCAGTAAACAAAAATAAGTTTCCTCTACTCTAATCAGAATTTTGAAGAGACCGGAAGTCAGGCGTTAGATGGCTTTCCTGCGTGATCTTTTTACATACTGAAGGTTGAACATCAATTAAAAGACATGGAACGTTGCGGGATGGTACCGTCAACGTAGGGGTGGATAAGATGAGTGGTTTGCTTTACAAGATCATTGATTTAATAGTAAAAGTATTGAATGACAGGACAAAACCCTAAGGAACCCTAAGGATTTTGAGAACATCTATTACAGCAACAATAAAACAGTCAGAAAGAAAATTTGAGATGAAGTTATAGAGAGAGGTACAAAAGCCATAGGAGGCCATATTCTAACAAAAGCTTCTTATATATTGAAGGCAACAGCAAAAAAAAATCACAAAAAATTCCAAACAAGGAAGACAAAGACTCAGTAAGGAAAGCTGATCATCAATAGAGTGGTATCGATGGAATCTATATTGGTGACCAGATACAAAGTTGTAAACTGAGATGTTTAAAAAAAAACTTCCTGTTGAGGAAAAAAAAAAAAAAAGCATTAGAAAGGTAGAGGAAGAGGGCGGTAGATTGAGGGATTAGAACTGTCACCTTTTAATGCACTGGGTTTAGCTGACGCTTTTGTCTCTGTATGTGCCAGGCACCATAGTTTATCTTATCTAATTGCATTCTTTGTTATCCTTGACAGCGCCGTTCCTGCTTCATAAATATGCTTAAGAAATATAGAACAAAGGTGCAGTGTGTGACGTCCTTTACTTCACCTGCAACTTTGCATCCTTTCTCCAGGTTCCTGCAGGCGATGATAACTCGGGCACCGCGTCGGAGCAGGTCACGAGCAGTCTCCTTTCCAATTCCTGGTAACAGTTAATGAGATCATTACCTGGTTTGTGTGTGTGTGTGTGTGTGTGTGTGTGTGTGTGTGTGTGTGTGTGTGTGTGTGTGTGTGTGTGTGTGTGTGTGTGTGTGTGTGTGTGTGTGTGTGTGTGTGTAAAAACAAAACTGAGATTCAGATAACAGTACGCCATGGGTCTATGACTCCTCTCCACCTGCCTGCCCTGCAGTGTGTCCGGGCCTCACCTGCCGTGGCGCCGGTGATAATGACCGTCTTGCCCGCCATGGACTTGGTGCTGGTGCAGTGGCCCGACGTGTACCTGCACCAGAACTTCACACTCATTACCACCACCACCAGCGCTGCCAGGACCTCCAGCCACATGGTTGTTCTGGAACACACGAACACAGCTGTACACTTTAGAGCTCACCCGTGGCAAGGAAGTAATAATGGTAGTAACAATATACTTTTCTTAATGATTTAATGTTATGTAACTTAAGGTGACATAATCACACAGATTTCACCCATATCCATCCACATTCGTTTACTTGTCAGTATATATACGAAATTGGTGCTGTCTAAGAAAAACGTTATGGATATAACTATGATACCATGACGGATATATGACAATGTTGAATGGTGAATTTGCGCAGCCGTGATGCCCACTTATAACACGCTCTGAGGAATACATCATCAATCATGAAATTCACCTTACAAAATTTATTGTACATATGGCTTGAAATAAAAGTTTAAAGTCTTTTTATCTGAATCTATTACTAGTTGTTTTAAATGTTAGGTTGTTGGTATTATGTGTTACCAGGTCCATGGACGAAACACTGACATCAGAGTGTACTGGTAAAACACAAAACAAGGCAGCGAGCGGCATGAATGTTAGGTTATGGGCAGGTAGGTAAGCAGCGTGGCGGCATCACGAACTCATCAACAATAGTGTTCTTATATTAACTAGAGGCACTCCTCGCAACCAAACTAATGCGTCACCAAGATTAAGTATTTGTCATTGATGTTGTCAGAAAAGCTGCCAAGAAGCCCAAGCAGACCAGCCTCCAGAGAGTGTTTCGGTGACGCCCAAGTAACAAAATTGGTTATAGTGAAATTTGGGACATACAGTACTTGAAAAAAGGCAATATATAATGTTGCAGAATACATTACTCTAATTACTATACTGAAAGAGTGCTTGCATCTGCTTGTCACTGCAATTTGGAAAAAGGAAGAGGTTTAATTGTTAATGTCTTACCAGCTGAACAAGGCCTGCAACAAGGAGGGGACGTGTTGTCACACCGGCGATCACAAACACACTGATAAGATTGGGATAAATATACTTAGAATACTATTTATTTTGATATCACAGCTAAGCATGAAAACACAGCTAAGATTCGCCGTTTTGCACGAATACATATATGGTGAGACCCGACTTACAAGAGTCACTTCTGCAATACAAATTATATTGATAGTACTTACTATATTCGTGTATTGTATATGTAGATGTGTACATTTCATTGATGCAAGGAGATAATACTTCTACTTATCACTTATCACTTATCACTTATCTCCTTACCCTTGCCGCCAGACATCACAATCGGTGTCGACAAGGATATCACCACACAGGGGAAACTTAGATAAAAAGACTTGGCGCAGCTCTCTTTACATGATATGCGTAATGATCTGGTAACTCTAGGAATGTATTATTAATGGCTGTAATCTACTATAATTCCACAGTAGAGGTGAATGTGAATGGGCGAAGAATGGGCCCTAAAGTTGGAGGGACATTGGTTCTTTCTTTGAACAAAGAGGAAGGACATATCGCATGGCAGCACACAAAGGTAAACTGGCAATTTATGGTGTAGTGAAATTTATTAGATTTACTGGTTAGTAATTTATAATCTCATAGATAACAGCTGATATTGTATAAGTGGGACGCATTTTATTAATTTGCACTGTAAAGCTCTCTACAAAAATATAACTTACTGAAAATCTTGAAAGCTATCAGCTCAAGAAAAAAAAATACAACTATTGGGTTAAAAATCAATAAATCAATAGATCTAAGAGTTTACATTTTTCATAAGTAAGGTAGGTTAGGCAATCTCGCACACACACACACACAAAAAAAAAGTGGAAATAAAACTAATTTCATAACCGTTTCCAAAAGTTCATAAAGTTTATTTCCTGACATACGGAACAGTTCAAGTCATGAATACTGTTGAAGTTTAAAAAATGGGAGGGTTGGTAGTGATATAAAGAATAGTTACGGCACACGTCTGATAAAACTGTTGCTCGATGAAATAAGAAAACAATACGAAGAAAAAGGAAACAAGAAAAGTGTGGGACAATTAAGCAAATGATAAGGGAAAGTCAAGGCTGGTAGCTCAGCTGCCGGGAAGTGATCGGTGACCCGCTTGACCTAAGCATGGTGACTGATAGCGGCCAGGAGGTCAGTAGTGGATCTCGTCTTTCTTCAACTCGACAGCCTTCACGCTCGCCTCCCACAGCCCGGTGGCTAAGTCCTTGCGGACCTTCCCACCACGTGTGGGAGTTTCCTGTACAAATCAAACAAGAAAACTGAGAAGAACAGATACCAGTGGATCGATCTGTCTATTAACTTTATTCATTCACTACTATTAGTGAACCACAATACGTGTGGTAGAACGGAGTATATGATAAATGCAGAATAAGGTTTTGAACTCGCCTCCATCTCCCCCTGATGACATGAACGCAGGAAAACAGAACATGGTAAGTTTGCAATAAATGCTTACGTGGACATCTCATATATGGTGTAACACTAGTTTCTGCAGATGTTGCTAGAGGCGAAAGTACTATTTCTTCTAAGTGGAAAATGTCCTATAGCACTATAGTGGTAGACCTATAGCAGCACTTCCTTCTCCTCTCCTCTTGTACATAAATGTGGTCCCATATTTCTATTTCCTACCGTTATCTTATGTTATTTTCATGTGATTTTTTTCAATGCAAATCCATTTATTTTGGCATTTAAAAATTTCAATGCGATCACCTCTAATTTTTATCCTTGTCTAACTTGTTCAGTGTTTCTTTGCAGAATAAACTTAATAGGGTGTGAATTTTTGTTGCTGGGCGCTGTACTCGCACTGTACGAAAACTATGGGAAGAAAATTCTGATCTGATAAAATAAGGAACAGTTTATCCATATATATATTACGAACTGTACAGTGGTGTGGGTCACGTTACCTTGCAGTCTACGAAATATTTGCCGGTCACGCCCTCCACCTCCTCCGACACTGCCAGGTGGATGTTGGTCTGTGCGCCGGATACAGCGTCCTGGGAGAGGTTTACACTATTAACAAGAAGCAAATACTACAAAATATGATTAAATCAGATTGGATATAAATAATAAGTACGCTTCTCGAGGCGCTATTTTTAAACCATTAGACCATTTTTAGAGCGTTAGTACATTTATGGCCGACACAAAGATAGGTAGGTTAATTATGTTGAATCTTTATGTAATCGCCGTGCAGACACACTCAGATAGAATGAACAAATGGACAAATAGAAGACAAAGGCAGATGTAAAGTGTTTAGCATTGGTAGACGAAATCCACTTAATAGTTACGCTATAAAGTACAAGACCTCTGTTAGATCAGAAAACCAATAGGAATTAGGAGTTTAGTTTGTTCCTTTATCCAACAGAAAAAATAATGAATGAATGTCAGAAGTAAGAAATATTTCACACTTTTTTAATTGTATCATATAGCGACTGGTATGACTCAACAGACCTGCTTTTTTGCCACGTGAAGTATTGGTTATTATTCCTTAATACTGAATAACGTTTAACACAAATTTCTTTAAGTTTAAGTATTTCCATGTTATTTGTTTCCTAAAGTCTTCTTAAACAATTCAGGGCAAGAGTATCATTTCACCCTGTATACTTTTTCTTCACGTCATATCCCGTAGTAAAATGTAAACACTCAATGGTAGTACAAGTAGAAGGAAGATTACTTAAATGCATATCCAAACTAAGAAACTGCAATACTGTTTCGCGTATAAGTTCACCAACTGCAGGTAGATAACGATATAATAAAGAATATCGTCAATAAAACCTGACATTGTGCAACTATTTCCTCTATGGGTGTCTGGGTCTCTCACCTTGGAGGCCACAGCCAGCATAATGTTCGTGATCAAAGTTCCGAAAGAGAAGTTCATTGAATCAAAGATTTCAGTCCGCACGAGGCCTGGGTGAAGACTGTTGACCGTCACGTCTGGATGGAGAAAATGTGGCAATGCAATACAAGATGGGCACACCAATAACAACAACAACAACAACAAAACAATAAATGTAATAAGTGCGATAAAAACAATATTAGTAAAAAAAATACCGTATTGAAAAACTAAATCAAAATTAATTAATATCAATAATAAAGAGAATCAGAAAACCATTGACACAGCAGAACAGTGCCACGGTAAGCTAAAACATTAACAGCGCCAGTAACAACAAAAGAACAGAAGTCAATACCACGCACAGCAGCGCAGTTGACATTGACTTGATCATAAATAATTTCAAGAAGCATCTTCCTATCGCTCACCTGTGCCAGCCAGCTTGTCCGCCAGTTCTCGAGTAAAGAGCAGGTTGCAGAGTTTACTGGTGCTGTACGCATTGGTTGGGTTGTAGTTCTTGCTTATCGCCAGATCATTCAAGTCAAATTTGGGAGCAAATGCGTGTCCTAGAGAGGACACGTTAATGATCCGACTCCGCCCAGACTCCTTCAGACGTCCTGCATCAATCGCAAAGAAGAACGCAGTAAAGATAAACACAAGGTTGTCAATGAAAAGCACCATACATAAATCTTGCTATCCAGTTGTACAGGTAATTCTTGGATGGTGAAAAAAGTAAGAGATAGAAAAAGCAAACAAACGAACAGGCAAAGGGGAATCAGTCTTACCCAGCAGCAGGTTGGTCAGCAAGAAGTGGCCGAAGTGGTTGGTCGCCATGGTCAGCTCGAGACCGTCAGCCGTCACCTGTCTCTTCCCCATGCCATAAATACCTGCGTTGTTGATCTGCAGGCAAGGAGACAAGTCAGTATGCTGGTGTCACGTCACACTGATGAGGAAACACAGATAAACTTCGTACATTCTGTCAGTAGAATCCAAGTAAGAATGGGAAGAAATAGAATAATTCTTGAAGGTAGGATAATGGCATATATCTGCACTGAAAGAAAATTCACCAGGGAAGCTACTGCCTCGACACAATGGTGGTAAGACAACGCTAAATCCTACTCCAGATCACACCTTGAACCACCTGTATAAATACAGGAATGAAGTCGGAATGTGTTAAAGAATGTTCCAAAAAATGGATAACGACTTCTTGTTAAGAATAGCAAGATCGCAGACAATAAGTAGCTGAACTCTCAGACACAAACTGCAGGAAACCAATAGAGACAAACAAAAAAGACACATGACAAGTGCAACCTTGAACTCCAAAGGCTTAGGGAAATTTGAATGAAATGTATGAGATTGAGAATGTATCTCGCGGGAAGCTGATTCATCACAAACTGAGCGATTGAGACAACAAACTCGCTACAAACACCTCTTCATCAAAGATTGGCGATGTATATCCAGTGGAATAGAAAGCTAACAATTAAGGATGAGTGGTTTGTAGTTCACTGGAGGTCTTCCCTGAACACAAATGGACCCTCTCACTCTGTCCTTCTGCGCCTGCGTGGATAACGTGCCAGACGTACGAATCAATGCCCTTCTCGCTGTACCATCACAGAGTGAGCCTGTCCTTACTCCTCTGATGGTGAGTTCACATGATATATTCGGTTCAAGGTCTCTGGGGACTCTGATTAATTCAGGTTTCAAAAAAAGTATCCGAGTAGCTAAATAGCCCCAAGGAAGCCATCTATCGAATTCATCATCAGAGCAATGAAGAAACACTCACTCCCTGCCTTGACAGCTGAGCACAAGACGTGGTCGTGAAGCATCGAAAACTACGTCTGGCAAGCTGTTCACAAATGCGCGTTGCGTGGGAGACCATGCATATAGGGTCGACCTCACTGAACTCACTGCGAAGTCTATATTTGCCTCCCTCACCCAGGACCAGGAATAGGGAGGGGCTGAATGAATGCTTTGCCCTCATCACTAAAGGATACCAGTATGCTTCAAACTACCGCCACCTTTAAATCCATGGTTGCATTCAGTACCTCTGTTCATAATTCCAGCAAGCAAGTTGTACTCGTAAGACATTTTGTCTACGTTGCAGCCATATTTACATGCATAACTATCGCAACTGATATTTTGAAATGAAGAAAAGCATAACAGCAAAAGAAAATCGTGAACAGTAGTTTTTAATTATATGCAGACTGAGATGAGTCATCAAGTAGTCCGTGAGTAGTCGCAGCGTTCCGTGAACAAGCACTGACCCCTCGTGGACTGTTATTGTTCAGCCTGTACCAATTTTGCCAAGTAGTTGATAAATAATTAACTTAAATTCTGATAATGTTTAACGAGCATTTTTCTTCGGTAATATTCTACAAATGTTTTGAACTAAATGGCGAAAGTTAAACAAGTAGTTGAAGAACGTATGGTCTTTTGATGCGCCAATAAAGCAACCACACGAGTAATTGGCAACGGAAGAAACTCTTTTAATTAACGCAAAGCAAATGATGCTACACACGTCTGATAGATGATCTCGGAATCAGTGTTGCTTCCCACACGGTTCTTGTACTAGAGAATGAAAGGAAAGAACTTTCTCCTGTGGCCGTACTTATGGTGAAATAGCTCTTCTGTAGTGTGTCTTCCTTCCTAATTTTTGGTTCATCAAATGTGATGATGTAACTGAAGTGATGTATATCCATCCTCTGGAAATTCTTGTACAACTGCACATTCTCGACAAGAACCTCAGGCAGACGTACTTCATACATGTCCAAATTTTCCCAGCGCATTTTTCTCTCCCAGGGTTTGTTTCGCCTTGGAGTGAACCAAAATCATGAGTATGTAGTTTTCTTGTACAGACGCAAGCATGAGTCATCAAGGAAATGTGAAAATAGCGTGGTGAACGCCTGAATAGTGACCCCTTTGGACGCATTTCGGCTCCTTTTAATCATTCCGAGCAAACGTATGAGAGGGAATTAGTTGTAAAGATCTCACACCTTAACGTTAATGAGTAATCATTTAAATTCTTAGACAGTTCGTCGACGATATTGCCAGATCGTGGGCCAAGCTTCTGGCAAATACATTCACATAGAGGGGCCCAATTTTCTTCAAAAACTATGCAGAAATTTTCCAACAACTTGCCGGTCACTGGCAGGGTTAAACTTTGAAATTTCAAATTCATAGACTTCTATAAGAATATTCTGCAACAATTTTTTCAACTTGCTTTTTCAGCGGGTTTCTGTCGATCGACCGTTTTCTTGTTTTCTTTGGTGTACAGTCCCATTACATAAATCAGACAGTAATACTAGAATCACAAAGTCCCCATACACACTCACCAGTACGTTGATGGCTTTCTCGGTCTCCAGCACCTCCTTGGCGAATTTCCTGACGGACGAAAGATCGGAGGTGTCCAGGTGACGCACCACCACCTCGCCGCGGGCTGTACCTTCAGACTGCAGCTCACCTGTGCCGTCACTTCA
>NC_059296.1:31030924-31038424 GCF_017591435.1 Portunus trituberculatus | reverse complement strand
AAAACTTAGAAAGGCAGTAATTTAGAAGAATAGGGCAGTAGCTTGAGGGATTAGAACTCACTTTTTTTTTTATTCCCTGGCTGACGTTTTTGTCTCTGTATGGCAAGACACCTCAGTGGACGTATTCTATTGTATTTTTTTTCTTTTATTCTTTATATTTGTTGGCGCCTTTCCTATTTGAAAAAAAAAGATATAAAAAAAAGTTCAGTATATGGTTCCGGTATCTTACCTGCCACTTTGCGTCCTTTCTCCAAGTTCCTGCAGGCGATGATGACTCGGGCACCGCGTTGGAACAGGTCACGAGCAGTCTCCTTCCCAATTCCTGGTGACAGTTGATACAGACATTAGCTGGTGTGTGTGTGTGTGTGTGTGTGTGTGTGTGTGTGTGTGTGTGTAAAACAAAACTACACCACAGATACCATCATACCATGGGTCTGTGCCTCCTCTCCACCTGCCTGCCCTACAGTGTGTCCGGGCCTCACCTGCCGTGGCGCCGGTGATAATGACCGTCTTGCCCGCCATGGACCTGGTGCTGGTGCAGTGACCCGACGTGTACGTGTACCAGAACCTCACACTCATCACCACCACCACCAGCGCTGCCAGGACCTCCAGCCACATGGTTGTCCTGGAACACACAAACACAACTGTACACTGTAACGCTTATAGCAGAAAGTAGAAAGAGTAGCTATATGTTCTTTTATTATCTTTATGACGGAGCTTAAAAATATCGGTCATCTTAGGTAAAATAACAGGCGCACACAGGCAGTACTGCTGGCCTGTTTCTGGAAAGCGTTTTGCGTATGCTATATGGCGAGTTGTTGAGTCAAATAAGACTTATACCATGGTATGCTGGATGACATTAGTAACAGAAAGAAAGCAGGATCTTGTACTCCTCTTCGAAGAGTCTAACCATTAAGATGGATACACACTTATCAGTGACGAATCAGTGTGTCGTCCACTCAATCTATTTGTGTTAGTGAAAAGAAAAAAACATGTTGTTACATTGAATCATACCGACACATTCACACAGATCCAGCAGAGAACCGTGTGTAGAAGTTTCCTTTTGTATCACGTATGGTATCAATGCATTTTGAACAAAGGGTCAGATACTGAATTAAACAAAGGTAAGCAGAAAGTGAAAGGAATACGAAGGGTTTATATTCAGACGAGGCAAGCTGAACTGAAGAGGCAGCGAGTCTGGTTGCCTCATTCACCAGTCACCAACAACGGGCCAACATAACTGCAGTCCTTAAGACGTGTTTTCGCCTCTCTACGTATACATCCACTAAGTTTAGAATAAAACAAGCAAACAAAGTTTGAAACATGGAGCCAGGGACAACCTTAAGGAAACTGCCTTCAGCAAGCAACCTCAGTCCTGAACCACCAGTGACTCCTACTCACCGCCAACTCCAACTGCCCCGAACAACAGCTAAGTTATCAGTTATTTATTATTACAGTACTAGCTATGCTTTCTGTGGTTGCGTGTTAGCTGGGAGTTACTTGGGTGAGTGTCAGGGTCAATGTAGTTCCCGCTTATTTTTGATAGACAGAACGGGATAGTCGGGTTGTCCCAACATAGGTGGAATTGAGGGAATTACTAATAATCACTAACTCTTCTTTTTACCCTTAATTAAGGCAATAGTTGCTATCTTTATAATAACCAGAGTCAAAAACTTATGAAATGTTCTGCAACAGCTGTCGAAGAAGGAAGAGGTTTTGTCTGTCTCTGACTCTGTAGGTTTAAGATAAATACATAGTAATTTCATCACAATCTCACCGTTTGGTCAAGGCTTGAAGCGAGGAGCGGACGTGCACCCAGGATGACGATCACGAACACACTGATAAACACGAGATAAAAATCATTTCACTCTCACATTACATCATGGCAGGCCTTGAGAACGTATCACATATCAAAACTCTCTTACTTCTCACCCATACTCGTGTGATATTTTAAAAATAAGTATTAAACTAACAACATCTAGTGAGGGTCACATGCCCTTAAGAACTTATACAGTATTTTTTTTCTCTTTATGTTACGGCCTATAGCGCCAGTAGGCATACTTGAAGAGTATATTAAGGCCCATATCACCACCCAAGCGCATCTTTGGTGTAACCACCTAAAACCTGGGTATCATGGTGACATGCAGGTAACTTTAAAGCACTCGAAGAATGGCATAGCTTCAAAGCGGTGTATGTAGAACATCACCTCTTCTCTATTAAACCTCATCTATTTCTCACCAAAACACGGATGTCACAGGCTGACAACCCTTTCTTTTCCTTACTACTTCCTCTATGATCACACCAGATGTTGATCTATCTTATGATCAGCCTCAGTACAAAGCTGGATGCCGCGTCTCTCCATCACGCTCTGTGGTTGTCAACATTTTTGTTTCTCTTTAACCCTTGGACACTTTTATAGGTTCCCGTTTACCCCAAACGGAAATCCTGTCTGCATTATGACTATCGAAGAAATGTGAAATTTTATTTTTTCATTAGTTAATTTATTTATCTATACTCATGTACTTAGTTACTTATTTTCTTATCTATGAACAGTCAGCTTATTTTCAACGTATAGGGTAAAATGGAGTGGCATTGAGGAGGATTGTCTTAGGTAAACAGATAAAGTAATTGAATTTTTGAAGCAATGAAGTTTTGTCCTGCCTTACAAGCTCATCCTATAAAGGATAACCTGTTGATATGATGCTTGGCAAGTGTTGACTGAAGCTCGTGCTCCCTTGATGCTGCTTCTAATGCTGACAGACTCCCCTAGGTCACCTGTTGAACCCTCAGAGCTTGTTCACAACTGAGATACGCTTATGTTGAGTAATTCATATTCAACTTTATCTTATCATATCAGCCACTCTATTGTTAGGACTTTTGGAGGGCTTTTTTTCACTCTATACGTGTCATGTGTGTCCAATCAGTATTATGTGACCTTTCCTTGTAATGCTCATGAAGCCTCTTTAGACTCAAACTTGATATTGCTCAAAACTTTGGTGATGTATTTCACTCATTCTTTTCTTTTGAATAGTATGGAATTAAAGTTATTTGGTCTTGTCATGTTTTCTCCACTAACTGACTGTCTTCAATATTTCTCTCTTCGCCGTATTGTTACATCTTTCGTTATCTTATGTCGCTTTTTCACGCGTGTTGGTCTTCTAATCTCCTTTACTACAGTCCTTCTTTCCTGAGGCGCCCCTGTTGCACAATCCTTTTATACTCCCTCTTATACCTACTTTGCAAGGGTTTACCACTATCTTGGAATTTCATCCCTTTCACTGGCAATCTTTGGAGTGTGCTGCCTGTTGCAATTTTTCCTTCTTATCTATGACTTGAACTCTTTCATCAGGTAGGAAACTTCAAGACTTATTATATTTTGATATCTTTTAAAAACTTCTTGGATACTGGCAGCAACATAATAGTCTTCACTTTGTAGAGAGTGCTGTTTCTGAAATTACTCGCATCAACAAATTATCTGCCCCGTCATTTGTATCATGTGATTCATATCTCAAAATTTCATTCACTCATGCATTTTCAAAGAAACCTTTCAAAGTAAACACAACAGAGGCGTCGTGGGCAATCTTTTGAGTTTCAACGCTTGTTCATCGTTGCCTGTTAGACATCTTTGTTTAGCCATCAGCCGTTGGCTCTGTTGAGTATTCACGGTCTACAGAGATAAATAATTAGGTACATTCTTCGACAAATAAAACTCAAAGTTCATTGTTAGTCCCATTAGAAACGTCTCTGACCTCAACTAATAGAATGGCTCGGCGTCCTTGGGTTTCTCTCCGTGAACTCTTCCAATCATACTGAAGTGAATCACCAAGCAAAGGACTTGAGGTATGCATGGTACATTTACCACCATAAAAATCGATAGGACAAAATGTTTGATGCGATGATTTATGAATATTAAGATAAGGATGGGCAATTGAATGGACCCTTGTGAAACGCTACTGTTGATAGGCTTAGGAGAACATTGACCATGTACAAACTGTTACCATAGAGCAACCAGAAACGAAACTGAAGAGATTGGCGCAAAGATAAAAAAAAAAAAAAACTTTGACTCTTTGAAATTGAAGATCTTTGTCATAACCTATCAGAACTTGTTTATATATCAAAGGTCAAAGTCTTCCTCTAAATACAGAAGAAAAGAAGACCGAGATACAGAAAAAGAACATAAGAGATCGCCAATGGATGGTTTCTTGTGGAATTTATACCTTTATTTATTAATGAATAAATGCCAATGTTGATAAAAGGAAAAAAAGTAATTGACCATGAAAGAGGAAGGAAAGCTTGACCAGGAAGGGAAAGAATAGCTTGACTATGGAAGGTGAAAAGAAAAGCTTGACCAAGAAAGGGGAAGAAAAGCTTAGCCAGGGAAGGGGAAGGAAAGTTTGACTAATGAAGGGGGAAGAAAAGTTTGACCAGGGAAGGGGAAGAAAAGGTTGACTAATGAAGGGGAAAAGAAAAGCTTGGCCAGGGAAGGGGAAGAAAAGCTTGGCGGGGAAGGGGAAGAAAAGCTTAACCAGGGAAGAGGAAGAAAAGCTTGACCAGGAAGGGAAGAAAAGCTTGACCAAGAGAGGGAAGGAAAGCTTGACTAAGGAAGGGGGAAAGAGAAGCTTGGACAGGGAATGGGAAGGAAAGCTTGGACAGGAATGTGAAGGATAGCTTGCGCAAGGAAGGGTCGAGCACGTGAACAGTAATGGTGACAAAATTATCTCAGTCAGGGCTATAAGCTTTCCGAGGATTATGGTCTAAAGTAAATGAAGGCCATACAGAGGATCAGTATCTTTATTCAACATTAACAGGAAAGACATAACAATCAAAATGCTCCACTAATCAAGGGATCGACACTATAACATTAAAAGGCGTAAACACTATGCAAGTTTCCTGCAGCTTAGGTCATGTGGACGAGGGTCGTTCGTATCATGTGAAGGACAGAAGGGACAGAGGCAGTCTTTCAAACATCGCCATTAGAGGAGGATCAGGTGGCGTGGAGTAAGAGACATGGGAGGTGTGTCATGACTCTGTGCTGGATGGTGACTGGCAGAGGCTGGAAGGTCAGCAGTAGATCTCGGTTTCTTTGAGCCCTACCGCCTTCACGCTCGCCTCCCACAGACCAGCGGCCAAGTCCTTGCGGCACGCCAGTTCCGATGGCATTGTCTCCTAAAAGGCAGATTAAATCACGTTGAACCAATACAGACTTCATGCTTTGATTTGTGAATATTAATCAGTGAGTGAACTGTTTTAAACTGTCTACTCAGTGAGATGTTTAAAATAAGAAAATAATAAGATATGAAAAAAAAAAACATTTCTTTATCAATTGGCTCGTATCTGGAATACTAAATGTTGGTTTCTATCTGAAATACTAATGTTGAAAAGGAGGCATAGTCATCACACCTACTGAATGAAGTACCACTACCACCACCACTTACACAAACTACTATTTGATATGTCTGATAGGAAATACGGTTATTGAGGTACGTTAGCTACTTTGTCAGTGTTGTACATACATATCAAACATATCTAGATGAGTAACCATTATAAAAGAAAATATCACATAAGGAGTCTATCACTATATTTTTTCACTATCACTGTTCACTTCCTCAGTTTGATTTATTTTTAGTTGACTACAATGTTTCTTTTTTTTTCATTGTACAGCTTGTTCTCAAACTGAAACTATGAACATTGTAACACTAAAGCCAGACTAGCAAGAATTCCATGTGGATGCAGCCGTAGGGGTCACGTTACCTTGCAATCAACGAAGTAGCGGCCACTCACCCCCTCCACTTCCTCCGATACCGCTAAGTGGTTGGTGGTCTGAGCGCCGGAAACTGAGTCCTGGAATGAGAAAGGGAAATAATATAAGGAGAGAGAGAGAGAGAGAGAGAGAGAGAGAGAGAGAGAGAGAGAGAGAGAGAGAGAGAGAGAGAGAGATGAAGATGTACAGCATATATGTCACATCATGTTCATTGTTCAAGCTATAGTCTAAGTCACATTCTAAAGTGTTTAGTTCTCGACAGCCAAAGATCTGCATCCCTCCAGTGGTTCAGCCACCTACTATACAGTGTCACGCCACGCCATGCATGTAAAAATAAGAAGTTTATATTAGTGTTTATTTATTTATTAAGCTATGAATCAAGAAATAAACTGCTGACACATTATGAAAGTTACATGAGATTTATGCTGCACTGGATTGATGTAAATGTTTTTAAAAATAATTCACTATATCACGCAAGCTGAAGTGCTGCATCATGGTGAACACTGTTGTGACATTACTGTCCTTAGGAAAGTTTTCTTGCTGTGAGATAAGAAGTTAAAATCATAATCTGTTTTAGCTGCATCGTCCACCGCCATTCAATGCTACACAACAGGAAACAAAAAAAAAAAAAAAAAAACGTAAAGTTCCCCTTGCCTCACCTTGATGATGAAGGTACTCAGTTTGCGGAGGATGAAGCCTGGGAGTGTATAGGGCACGCTGTCGAGGATGCTGGTGGTCACGATGCCTGGGTGAAGGCTGTTAGAGGTCACACCTGCAACCAAACACCCACATTTTCCTTTATGATACGCTGCCTATGCCAAATTATAACACATACAGAGGAGGAGGAAAACCAGAGAGAGTATTAGCAACTGTTGTGTACACGACTGCATGTTCATTCATATTATGATTCATTGACGCCGCTATGTTACAATACTGTGAGATCTGTGTATGTATTGAAGCAAGACTATTGTGTGGACATTTTTTCATCGGCCACGAGTTAACGCTGAAATGTGAAACACGTGCTGTTATGATAAAAGTAAAAGGAAACCATATTTACGACTCCATCCGCCTCTCTTACGAAATACTGGGCGTCTTGAATAGAAAAATTGATATTATGTAACTGTGAGACTTTAAAGATAGGGAAAAATAATTATTCTAATGGAAAATTCTTTTATGGTCCTAAGAAAACTCTCTCTCTCTCTCTCTCTCTCTCTCTCTCTCTCTCTCTCTCTCTCTCTCTCTCTCTCTCCTGAGCAAACAAACTTCGTAAACTAGCAAAATGAATCATCTTTGGAGAAATAAGTTCTCACAATTACCAAATCTTGACCAGCCAGCGTCACTCACCCGTGCCTGCCGTCCTGCCAGCCAACTCCCGGGCAAACAACACGTTACACAGCTTGCTCTTGTTGTACGCCTCGATCATAGTATACGACTCGCCGACAAAGTTAAGATCCTTCAAGTCCAAGTTCTTGACATACTCGTGATAAAGCGAGGAAAGGATGACCACACGACTCGGGGCTGACTCCTTTAGGCGTCCTGAGGAAGGCAAAGGGACGATGATCGGAAGTGAATGGAATAAAGGCCTCGAGTCAGTTTTAAGAGCAAAGAATGGATAGGAAAGGTGAAGTTAAAGTGAGTCAGTGTTAGTAAAAAAGTGATGTACTAAAAATGAGAGGGAAAATGGCTTGTCCCTTAGGTAATGACTTCAGGAAGCCATCATATGAGGCAGCAGCAGCAGT
>NC_059296.1:31000924-31025924 GCF_017591435.1 Portunus trituberculatus | reverse complement strand
ACTTCAGGCATCCTGCTCCTTGAAATGCCTCACCATTCTCATTTTAACCTCACTATTGCTCATTTTAGAGTATGTTCCTTTATACTCAGCTATATGGTATAACATGGAACTTAAAGGGCTTACAATATTATAATGAAACAGCCTGCGCCACTAATGGGTGGAAGCTGAACAACGCTTCCCATACACACTTTTCAAGTATAACTACAGGCACTATAGGCCATAACGTAAAAAAAAAAAAAAAAATACAGGAATACTACTACGTCGGTTATCACCCCCGCGCAACAACAAACAATCTTTTAGTTTCCTATAACAAGTTTCCTGGATGGGCTGGAACGAATAGAGACAGCGAAGGAGGCTTTTCTCCAGCGGTGCAGCGGTGATATCACAGAGGCTGATGATGGTGACGATAATGATGATCATAATGATGAATTCAAGTGCTCACTGTTTCTCTCTCTCTCTCTCTCTCTCTCTCTCTCTCTCTCTCTCTCTCTCTCTCTCTCTCTCTCTCTCTCTCTCTCTCTCTCTCTCTCTCTCTCTCTATATATATATATATATATATATATATATATATATATATATATATATATATATATATATATATATATATATATATATATATATATATATATATATATATATATATATATATATATATATATATATATATATATATATATATATATATATATATATATATATATATATATATATATATATATATATATATATATATATATATATATATATATATATATTTATTTATTTATTTACTGGTATGTGAGCGTTGGCAGACTTTGCCGTGGCAACATAGCAGCCTTTGGCCCATGACTGGCGGGTCGGCGAGCTGAGTCACCCTGATACCATTATCGTGCGGTGAAGATTACAGTGAGAGAAAAATAACGCAGGAAATTATGTTTAAAAACCACGAGTGGCTTTATACGTCATTTCCGCTGCCACCGTCATGAGCCTTAACTGAAGGACGATCGCTTCTCCTTCTCCTCATCCTCCTCCTCCTCCTCCTTTTTTCCCTTCAGAGAGAGAGAGAGAGAGAGAGAGAGAGAGAGAGAGAGAGAGAGAGAGAGAGAGAGAGAGAGAGAAAGAGAGAGAATCTAAATAACCCCATTGGCGTTCGGAATATCAAGCTAGTGGGAAAACAAGACCTTTCAAGATAAAGACCTAGGAATCATGTAGTCTAATGTGCTCCATAAGGCCACCATAGCTCCTCCGTCTGCCTTGACCGAGAACTCACCCTTATTCTGAAACCCTTTGCTCTCTAACCATCACTGCTTTTCAGAGGCTCCAGTTGAAGATACTCGTGTTTTTAACCCCTTCAGTACTGGGACATATTTTTACCTTCAGTTTTGGATGTGACTAGACCATTTTATTGGGAAGGGTCTATGGAAGCCTGAAGACTAATGGCTAGAGTCTTCAGTATTTCAATCCCTCACATGAGTTTCTGAAGCTATTTAAAATCACCAAATAGTGACCAGAAGGAATATGGAAATGCGTCATGGTACTGAAGGAGTTAAGAGTATTTTTATGGTTCTGGTAATAGATTGGCAAGATTTCTAGTTTATTAAGAGGAAAAACTGTCTTGAAAATCCGGCTAATTGTCTTTGTGTCCCTTGAAAAATTGTCGTAGTGAAAGGGGAAGGTGTTTCTGAGTACCTATGATGCCCACTCCACCGGTGCAGTTTCCGCGACCAACACAACCGTACAAGTGACAGAGTTAAGTTGTTGGTGGCGCGAATTGTTGAAACGTTTCTTGTGTTTTGTTCAATTTCATGATTTCGGTGAGTAATGGAAGTCTATTAAAGAAGATAAACATGATTGATATGCAGTAAACGATTTAAAGGATCTGCTGCCTCCATTTAGAAGCGCAAATTTGTCATATGCAAATGAGAGAAAACAGAAAAAGCAAGCGAACAAATAGGAGAGAGAGAGAGAGAGAGAGAGAGAGAGAGAGAGAGAGAGAGAGAGAGAGAGAGAGAGAGAGAGAGAGAGAGCATGACGTTCAATTAAACACATTTTTCGCATAAGTTTCATTGCACCTTTCTCTCGCACTTAGATAGCTAAGCGAGTAAGAAAAAATAACTAATGATAATGACAAAATAAACATACTGGCGCACGTGTTATTAACGAGAGAGAGAGAGAGAGAGAGAGAGAGAGAGAGAGAGAGAGAGAGAGAGAGAGAGAGAGAGAGAGAGAGAGAGAGAGCAAAAATTCTATAGTCAAGCGGTGATGGTTATGGCCACCACCACCATCACCACCACAACAACAACAAATACAACAATACCAGCAACAACAGTCACTATAAAGGCAAGAGTAACAGTATTGATTGAAATAATAAAGAAAATAATAATAATACAATAATGATAATAATGATAATAATAATAATAATAATAATAATAATAATAATAATAATAATAATAATAATAATAATAATAATAATAATAATAATAATAATAATAATAATAATAATAATAATAATAATAATAATAATAATAATAATAATAAAGATAATGATAATAATAATAATGATAATAATAGTAATAATAGTAATAATGTTGATGATTACTATTATTATTATTGTTAATATTTTTATTGCTATTATTATTATTATAATCATTAGTATTATTATTTTCATTATTATATTTTTTTATTATTATCACTATTATCATAACTGTCATTAGTATTATCATTAGTAGCAGTAGCAGTAGACAAACTAACTCCTATCCCGGCTCACGCAAATCACTACGAGAGATGAGAAGTTTCCAGCAGCGCCACTGACAAGTCAAACGCTTTGGTCGCAACACAAAGCAAGCAAAAACATTAGCGACTGGATTGCGTTTGCCTTCCCGGACTCAAAGAGCGAACAACCAATGAACGAGTAGTAAACATTGCAGCACATCATTCAAGTTTCAGTAGAAATGTATTTTGAAGAATAGAATGAAAAATATGATAATCTTTGAAACCGTGAAAATTGGTGGTCTTGTAAAAAATGTTTCTTTAATTGACATTTTACATTAAAAAGAAATTGAAGATGACATATGGCAAAGGAAAGAAGGGAAAGTGCTGTGTTTTCTGGTGATACATCGCATCATTTTGACAGATAAGCAGTGTTGTCCGTCTCTACTTCGTGACTGTGACTTTAATCAATGAACGGTGATGTTTTGTGTGTGTGTGTGTGTGTGTGTGTGTGTGTGTGTGTGTGTGTGTGTGTGTGTGTGTGTGTGTGTGTGTGTTGATGAGTTTCTTGCATCATCTCTTTAACATTATCATGTGTGGCAGTGGAAATCTGTATTCTGCAATATTACAGTTGACATGACGGTAAAACAAGGAGAAATCAGAATTGGATGCTGACTCCAAACATGAGCTGAGGCCGCCGCCACTCAGCTCACCCTCAATATAGTTTCTCCCCCGCTTCGTCTGCTGCTGTCTTGAAAAGCTATTCCTTCCTAAACAATGGACCGAGAACCTTGAATAAAGTTAGAGTCTTTTAACACTTCTTTCTGTATATTACGGAAATACTACTTGACTCCGTTGTGTGATGCGACAATTTTTCCCAAGGTGGTGGCGCCTGTCGTCCGGCAGTGGAGCCATCATAACTTTTCAGTAGAAACTAACACCGTATGTTGGGATGGACCACTACTGAAAACCTCAGTAATGACAGATAGATAAGTGATTATATGTAAATACGCAACTTTCCAGGTTTTTCAGAGACGTGAGACAGTATAGCAATTCTGACCTAACCATCGTTTACTTGGGTAAGACTTGAATAATTCGAGACAACCCTCGAGCAGTAAATGCTTGATGGCCGCGGCGGTGGAGCAGAGGTCACTTTGGTAGATGGAGAGACGGCACTGCGCACTGTGAGGACTATGTGCCACAAGTGTCTGTTTGCATCATAGTAGTAGTAGTAGTAGTAGAAATTATAATAATGATAGTTACAATGATAATAACAGTAATAATGATAATAATAGTAATAATAATAATAATGCTAATAATAGTAGTAATAATAATAACAATAATAATAATAAAAATAATAATGATAATAATAATAATAATAATGATAATAATAATAATGATGAAAGTAATGATACTACTACTATTACTACTACTACTACTATTAATAATATCAATATTAACAATTATAATAGTAATAATACCAACAATAACATTAACAACAACAACAACAACAACAACAACAACAACAACAACAACAATAATAATAATAATAATGATAATAATAATAATGATAATAGTAATAATAATAATAGTAACAATAACAGAAGAAATAATATGTTTTCTTTGTTTATTTGTCATTTGTCTGTTTGTTTTTCCGCGTATTCCTGTCGTGCGTCATAATCAGCTGTTTCCTGAAGAGGTGGACCGCTATAATGCGCCATAAATATCTTCCACAAACGTATTATTTTGTATTGGTGAGCAAACACTTGTTACAATTTTATGTGGATATTTCTTGCCCTGCAGCATATCCTTAACGTTATTGCGGGGCAGCTCGGAGCCTTAACGACTCCCCGGCTTTGTTGCCTTCACCGAGAAAAACAACACAATAGAAGAAAATAATGAGGATATTCACCTTCGGGAAATAAGAATGGTAGACTGAAGACGATGGTTATGGTTACAAATCGTCAAGTTACCCAGGTTGAGAGTTGAGCCACGCGTAAGAACCATTCCCAGCCGATCAGTGGAGTGTGTTGGTGAGGAGGGCCAGCGGGCAGTCGACCGTAGCTGCTCGCAAAGTTACTCGGACCCATTAACACGATAGGAATCTGAATTACGCGTGGAGGCAAGGAGCTTCCCAGCCATTAGAAAGAAAATGCGAGGACCGTGGCTCATCAAAACGGGCGGCGGGGGAAGGCAAGGCTGGACAACGTGGGAGGAAGCGGTAAAGTATGCTGGTGCACTCAGCGCACGACAGTACAGACTGCAGACAAACACCTTACCGGCACGAACAAACAGTGACAACACATGCCAGTGCCATGATGAAACGAGCATCTTCAGGCTCACAGGACACATCATATGTAACTGACAGTCACATTGATAGACAATCACAGGGCCATGAGTGTACAGGCAGGTGCACAAGATATTCAGGCAGCCTGATAATCAATGTGATGCAAGAGACATCCAAGGAGTGATCAAGAAGAATGGTGCAACACAGGATATTAGTATGTGGCTGTTGATTATTCCTTGCAATTACAATTCCAAGGCAAGGTCAGAGAAAAATCTAGGTATAACTGCACGATGATTAGAAAGTCATGAGCAGAGGATGGAATAAAACAACGAAGAAATGAAGAGGTCAAGGTTTAGAGAAGATGAACCTACAAAATATTAAAGCTTAAAGCACTAACAGTAAAGTGAGAAATGTCCCTGACCTGACATTACAGGTTTGTGTCATCACAAGCCTTGACGACACACTGCTGCCAGACACGCTTGCTTCATGCAAGCAAAAAAAGAATGTTAATTTTCTTCTCGGCACTTTTGAAAAGCGGTTGTAAAATCAATATTGGCTGAAATTCATAAAAAAATGGAGATTCGATCAAATCTATTTCTGGTTTTACAATTGAATCCAACTTAACCCACTAAATTACTTGCTACAAAGTATTTAGATTAGACAGCTACTCACAATGAATCTAAGCGACTCAAGTCAACACCTTCAAGAGAAAAAGATAAAAGAAAGGAGATGCAGTTAAAGAAAGATTCGTGTGACTAGCACGGGAAAAGAGGATGTCTATGAAAACTTAATCCTCCATGACGTTTAAGGATTCTTTCAGTGAAGCATAAGCGGTAACTGAATAAGAAATATGTCAGTGTTTGAGGATAGGAGGAAAAGCAAGGGAAATGAAGAAAGAGAGAGAGAGAGAGAGAGAGAGAGAGAGAGAGAGAGAGAGAGAGAGAGAGAGAGAGAGAGAGAGAGAGAGAGAGAGAGAGAGAGAGAGAAACGCAAGGAATGAAAAGTGTGCATAAAAAAAAATAATGTAATAGAGTGTGGAGGAAGTGAAGATGATTGACGGGAGGTAAGAAGTGGTGTAGAATGAAAGGAGAGGATGAGGCAGAAGAGAGGGAAGAGCCCATGAGCTGAAAGAAAGCACTGAAACTTATACACCAGCCAGGTTTTCAGGATGTCATGGTTAATTTCTGACTGTTACCGCCGAAATATGAAGGCGAAACCTTATGAAGAGGAGAGGAGACGAGACGAGAGAGAGAGAAACCTTCCTCATTTAGAAGCAGAGGCAGCTGTAAAGAGAAGCAGTAGTAGGAAGAGGAGTAAGAGCACCACTTTCACAGGCGAGGGAGTCTCATTACCACCTGATCCACCGCCCAAATGACTCGACATAATCAGCCTTTACGAACAGCTTTGGTGACCGACCTTAGGACTTCTCTCCCTTGGCTCCCCGCGCTGCTAATGGCCCAAGATGCAGTTAGGGATGGTTATCGCAGTAACACCGCCAGCTAACGTAATTGGAGGTGTACCAGTGCAGGGAGAGAGAGAGAGAGGTGAGGACTAGCACGGGGAGAGGAAGGAAAGGGTAAGGGGAGTGAGAGGTGTAGAGTTGACGCGGGAACCTAATATTCTTGGTCTAATATAGGATTACGTTATACTTGCAGCGCCAAGGGGAATGTTATTATCGTGGTTTATGTTGCTGTTTTTTTCACTCTTGAATTTTAACAGTATTACCATTATCATCATTGTTATTGTTATTATTATTATTATTATTATTATTATTATTATTATTATTATTATTATTATTTTTTTTTTTTTTTTTTTTTATCATTGTCATCATCATTATTGTGTTTTATTGTTTTTGAGGTGCTCATTGTATAGTATTTCTATATTTCTTTACTGTGTGTGTGTGTGTGTGTGTGTGTGTGTGTGTGTGTGTGTGTATTGATTTGTATATATTATCAAACCCCCGCTCTCTCTCTCTCTCTCTCTCTCTCTCTCTCTCTCTCTCTCTCTCTCGGTAAAACTGCGGTGTCATTTTCACTGCAGTAACAAAACAAACAAAAACTACACTGGGAAAACTCCAAACCTAACTGCAAAACATTAACATTGTAAAACTGCTGAACAAAAAATAAAAATAGATAAATAACAAAGCAACATCACTAAAAGCCTTGACCATAAAGAAGACCATTGTCGGTCCACACACACACACACACACACACACATACACACACACACACACACACACACACACACACACACACACACACACACACACACACACACACACACACACACACACACACACACACACACACACACACACACACACACATTATCCTTCCTCCGTCCTTTCTCTTCCTCCATCTGGCTAGTCCCTCCAATACTAGTAATAACAGAGAGAGAGAGAGAGAGAGAGAGAGAGAGAGAGAGAGAGAGAGAGAGAGAGAGAGAGAGAGAGAGAGATGTGAATGCTCTGCGATAATAATTAGCAAGCCTGGTGGTTGTTGCTTCACTCTCAGCATCATCATCACCATCATCATCTCGTCGGAATGCGTTTCTCCTCCACTCCTCTGCACCATACTTGTACCACCGTCACCATTACCATCCCAGCTATCATCATCGTTATAGTTACCATCACCATCACTACCACCATCACCACCACCACCACCTCTGTTTTCACGACACAGTGTAAACATTTCACCACCGATGGGAAGTATGGTCAACAAGTCAGTGTCTCTTTCTCACACAGAAGAGCAATATCTACTTACATAATAAACTTTTCTACACAATTCCTTCTAAGTAGTAACACAGGTATACGGAAACTCAATTCACGAACAAAAGTGTTGAAGTTGATTTTCTGGATTTATTTGGTCATTTCTAGGCTTCCCAAACAGTCCACCATTGATCAGCGATGTATTAATGCAGATGTCAGTAGAAATGAGAACAACATGTCTGTACCAGCTAAAAGTCCCAGTTACATAGATCAACTTCCCAGAATATGGAAAAAATCATCTATATTTGAAATAGGTATCTAGAGTGTCCCCAGCGAGACTAATGCTGTATGTCTAACCAGAACAAACATCTGACTGGTTGGCTGCATTGGATGAACTTAACAAACACGTTGTTAGTCAATCCATTAATTCCCGCTGCAGTGTCTATTTCACTGCAATGTGAGGAGGAAAAACGATTCTTGCATTCTTCACCAATGCAAAACCAGAGTTATTCTATCCCTCTGCATCACCATCCAGCATCTACACACCATCACAACACCCTCTCTGTCATTCATCCTCGCCTCAATACATCATTTGCCATTGTCTTCAATTAAACAAAATTGGAAACTGTAAATTATGCTGGTACTTATTTAATTGTCACTGATGAAAATGGGAGAGAGAGAGAGAGAGAGAGAGAGAGAGAGAGAGAGAGAGAGAGAGAGAGAGAGAGAGAGAGAGAGAGAGAGAGAGAGAGAGAGAGAGAGAGAGAGAGAGAGAGAGAGAGAGTTAATCAATTTAGATCTTGGTTCTTTGTACATACACCTATCATGAAACATTTCAGGTGATAGGGAGGCTGATCAGAGTGAAGACGAAAAGAACCCTAATAGTTTTGGTTAATTTAGACCTAAATGTACCGCCAGAAACAACCCAAGTCACAGGTAGGTAAAGGAGCGAATCAATAGGAGTTCCTTGCTTTGGCGGTGAAAGTGAGTGAAGTGAAGATAATGGTAAGCTGGAGAGACAAACCCATTCACTGCCTTGACCTTCCTTTGAGAGCATTCTCGGTACTGTAAGTAATGGTGCGCAAGGACATACTGTGAAAATAAAGAAAACAGAAGGTTAATTCTGATCTCTCCTCTTTTTTTTTATTTTTAATGTAGGAGAGAGTGCCAGCCAAGGATAAAAAAAATATAAAAAAAGGCCCAATTAGGTGGTGGTTCTCTAGAAGGTAGAAAAGCGTTAGCCAAAATTAGGGAGCAAATGTCTTGATACCTCTGCTGAACTTGTATGAAGGAGTGATGCTGTAGTACATAAAGCGTGTGAAAATTGTAAGGGTGTTAAGTAAAAGAGAGTGGAAGGGTTAATTCAAGGATGACTATGCAGAAAGCAGCAAATGAAAGAGTGAGGCGGTAGCACATAAAGTGTGTAAATATTGTAAGCGTGTTAGGTAAAATGGAGTGGAAGGCTTAATTCAGGATGCCTAACCAGAAACCAGTAAATCAAAAGACCATTGCATCTTCTCCAACAATCACGAAACTGTTCTGTCTGTAGCATCCTTTCTGTACCCTTTACCACCACCATCACTAGTACCACCAGCACCTCCACCACCACCACTACCGCCAGCACCAGCCGTCGTTCCATGCATTCATTCCCTGCTCCCTCTGCCTTTCTCAAGCTCCACCATGCAACTGTCACGCCAATATATCTTTTTATGTTATTTATTTTCGCCTCCCTTTTCTTTATTCCCTATCCTATTTCTTTCCGCTTTTCCGCTTGGCTCCACCCTCCCCTTCTTCCATTCTCCCATCCCTTTCCTCGCCTCCCTCTCTTTCGTTCTCTCTCTCTCTCTTCCACGAATATTTTCCATTTTGTCTTCCGGTTTCCTCTCCTCTCTATTTTACCATCTGTATCCAATATCCTTTTTCTCCCGTAGTCTGAGCTTTCCTTCGTCTCTCTCTCTCTCTCTCTCTCTCTCTCTCTCTCTCTCTCTCTTGATGCATTGTTACTTTTTTATTTTCTCCTAAGGGAATCCACATTTCCTCTCTTCACTTTCACTACTATCTCCTTTTAGTTTACCTCCTCCTCCTCCTCCTCCTCCTCTCCTCCTTTACCTCCTCCTCCTCCTTCTCCTCTTCTTCCTTTACCTATCTTTTACATCTTCCATCCCTAACGAGATGTCGAGGGTTTGGTTCTTGTTCTTATAACTCTTTTTGTCATCATTCTTCCTCTATTTTCACCTTCAAGTCCATATTTCTTGTTATTTTCTCTCTCTCTCTCTCTCTCTCTCTCTCTCTCTCTCTCTCTCTCTCTCTCTCTCTCTCTCTCTCTCTCTCTCTCTCTCTCTCTCTCTATCTATCTATCTATCTATCTATCTATATATATATATATATATATATATATATATATATATATATATATATATATATATATATATATAATTTCCACTATTAACCCTTTGTTTATTTCAAATTTTAACGTTTGTTTTAATTGTTACTGTCTAACTATGTTTTTTTTTTGTATTTTTTTGTCTTAATTGAATCATTCTCTACTATCTTGTATTTGTATCTCGCAAGTACGTTTTCCTTTTGCGATGCTCTGTTTTTTTTTTTTTCCTTTTCGCTCCCTTCTTTTCCATTTCCCGTTGTAGTCCTTGGGATTTATTCCTTTGATCCCGGAGAAGCTTTGTGTCTGCATATTCTCTCTCTCTCTCTCTCTCTCTCTCTCTCTCTCTCTCTCTCTCTCTCTCTCTCTCTCTCTCATTTCAGTTCATTTACTCTCTGTGTTCTCTTTGTAGGTTTTGTGTGGGAGGAGGCTAATGCATTCTTTCAGAGTTTTTCCCCTCTCTTCATTTCCACTCATTTTCAGAGCAGGTTTTGTTCGAGGACACGAGTTTTCTTGCGTGGGTTTGTTCGTCCTTCTTCGAGAGGCAAAAAAAAAAAAAAAAAAGCACACCTTGTGAATAATGAGTGCCTTTCCCTGGGGACACAGTATAGCTACTTAGGGTGATGGAGGCGACCACACGGGAGGAGAAGCAGGGTCCCAGTACCTACTACTTTCAAGACGATCGACTACATCTTTCCCCCTCCGTGCTGGCCGCCTCGTCCCGTCTTGCCTCCCCGCCGGAATAGATTACCAGGGGCCTTTTTTGCTCCGGGCGCCTTGACACTAATTTGCATAAGTAAGGAATAAAACCCAGGTAATTGCAACTGGAACGGAGAACCCGCGGTAATTAACCCCAGAAGCGGGACAGTGCGTTTATATCTCGGTCGTTAAGTGTCACTATTCAGACCAGGGGAGCCCCCATGAGTCATCGTAATGCTCTCAAAGCCCCCAAGTTGCGCAAAATTAATCCACAAAAAAGAGGTGTTAACGTGACCGAGTGAGACCGTGCCATAATGACGCGGCTGGAAATCACCGCAGAGATCTATATGCAAAGTTCAAATTGACTCGTCCTTTGTGCAAACTCCCCGAAGTGACCTAAATATTTTTCACACACATACACACACACACACACACACACACACACAAGCCAGAGGACCGGGGTTCGATTCCCCGGCCGGGTGGAGATATTTGGGTGTGTCTCCTTTCACGTGTAGCCCCTGTTCACCTAGCAGTGAGTAGGTACGGGATGTAAATCGAGGAGTTGTGACCTTGTTGTCCCGGTGTGTGGTGTGTGCCTGGTCTCAGGCCTATCCGAAGATCGGAAATAATGAGCTCTGAGCTCGCTCCGTAGGGTAACGTCTGGCTGTCTCGTCAGAGACTGCAGCAGAACAAACAGTGAAACACACACACACACACACACACACACACACACACACACACACACACACACCAATAACGAACTTAAAACTCGCCTTCTCGCCCTGACCAAATAACATTTCAGCTTTGGCTATAGTAAAAAAGAAAGAGGAAAAGTTCACAGAGGTCTCAAGCACGCATTCAGCTTCGTGTGTTTCTGAAACGAAGTTCATAAAGGGGCTCAGGTTCAATTTTGCGTGTGGAGTTTGGTGGGATTCGCAGCGAGGCCGTGAATCATTCAAACTGAAGCACCACGAACCGCCGGACATAAACGGCAGCACGTACAGTACACTGGCTGCTGATTCAGGCTTCACGGGCTGAGGCAAGGTCCTTAAAAGTTAATGGAATCTTCACACACACACACACACACACACACACACACACGGACCGTGGCTACAAAACATTAAGACCAAAACTCGCAACTTATGTATATATATTTTGGTTAGCAATAAACTATTACTTACTTACTTACTTACACACACACACATAAACAGACAGACTGACAGACACACATACACACTAGCAACGTCATTATGAGCGACGATCGTTAGTCGCTAGTCGCAGCACACCACCACTACAACAGTGAAGGACCCTTAGCATCGTGATGACAAGTGAATCAATCAGCAGTACATCAATAACAGGTTAATGCGGGAAGCTTCAAGGAGCCAGTTGGTCTTTACGGTGCATTCCTCGTATAAAAACGTATGATTGTATTAATTTACCATCCCTATCTATAACTTTATCGAATCTCCTTTTAAAGTTTCGTATTGCCTCCTCAGTGTCAGTTTATGCCAACTATTTGCCACTATTTGAGAACCATGAATTACAAACTCTGAGGATCTTGTCTAATCTTCCACCAGAACCCTTCCCGCTCCTCTCCTAGTAAGTCATGACCTCAAACGCAATGTAAAAAAAAAAAAAAAAATCTGAAAATACAGTCCTCAACAGTGAGTTGCCCGCACCTCGTGGGTTCCTGAGTATCATCGCTAGCAGCTAGTACCACCACCACCACCACCACCACTATGACAGTCATCAGCAGCAATTTCTCGGGTCAACACAATTTCCCTTCGTCTGGCAGTCTTCCTTCCCCCGGAGCGGCTCGCAATACTTCGTTCAGCGCCTCGGCTCCTAAACTCTAAGTGAGACTAGCGAGGGAGACTTACAGCGCTTGAGGGAATCAGGTACGATCTACTTTCCCCGAGGATAGAGAGCGAGGGAACCAATTCCTTTAGAGCCTCATGGGCCGAGTTCATTCTTGGGAGAGGGTGAAGCAGTAGAAGAGGGATGGGAGGGAGGGGAGAACCAGAGAAAGTATGGTGTGTGTGTGTGTGTGTGTGTGTGTGTGTGTGTGTGATGAGGTGAAGGAGTACGAGTGAAAAGTGCGAGAGTGAGAGGAGAGTGATGTGATAGCTTAAGGAGAGGAAAGGGTTCGGGAGTAAAGGAGAAACAAGGGAATTTAGTATAAGCCAATGATGAAGAACGTCAGCCAAATCACTTATTTTATTAGAATACTTTCTTTTTATTTTTTTCTCCCTATTACATTAGGGTTAGGACGGTGCCTCCTGACAGAGGAGTCAGAAGAACTTTGGTTTTGGCATTTGGGAACCGTTACCCCTGAGTGGATGCCCTTCCTAACCTTGGACCGTGGCCAGGATTCGTACCCGTGCGTTTGAGAACCCTAGGGCCCCCAAAGCGTGCGCGGTCCCACTGCACCACACCTCTATTGTAATAATGCTTTTAATCTTGTGAAATGTTAATATTCCTCATACACTATTATTGACCTTAACATAACATTGGAATAATGTATACCTACAAAATCAAACTTCATACGAGACATCGTGCCGAGTTATCAAAAATTATTACAGTTTACCATGAAATAACATCGCTCTCTTACATACAACCTACACCTCCGGCACCCCGCGCCGCGGCCGGGCCACGGAGTGAGTAGCGTCTGTACGATCAGTTGGGCGGCAAGTCTGTCCGGGCATTTCATCCTGCCATCTGTCATCCTGTTATGAGGATTAAATGTTCACCAACTCTGTCTTTCAACTCTGTCCAACATTTTACATTGCACATGCTCTGGAATCAAAGGAGGACTTGAAATAAGATTTTAATTACAATGAAGTGGTGTCAAAATTCCCAGGCCACTCGGTACCATCTAACTGGCTGTGCCCGGCGATGCTCCCAGTTAATGCCAAACCTATTGGAATGAATGAGTATAATTGTGTGTTTTCGATCTTTTCATGCAGCTACGTAACTATTCTACAGAGCATAGATTTTGGAAAAGTGGAAACGCCGTGTATAAATGAATGTGGAACACAGACGACTCCGAAGACTGAGAGGAACGCTTGATAGTTGTTTGGAATCTTTGGAGTCATTAGCTTCATGCTAGTTTGTTATTATTCTGGGGGCACCTATTTTTCCTTCATCTCAAGATGGTTCCAACACACAAGTATCTGCTAAGGAAGTAAGCAGGATTACAAGAGGTACAGTGACCAGAATGGTGGAGGTGACACGAACGCACGCTTGTTGAACTCCACCACTTGGCGGAGGAATTACCTTAGTAAGTAGTGCCATCACCTCAGCTTCTCATCTGAAACTGCATGTTGATCAACTTCGTCGCCATGCAACTCTGCCAACATTTCACAAAGTATTGACATTGAACATAAAACATATTCGCCTCAAAATCAAGTCGTAATTGTGTAATTGCTGCAACTTGTATCAACGTCAACACCACTCAGTGAGCCTCACTGATACCAAATACTGATCTCTGTTAGTCCGTGACCGTGTGTTTCAGTATCCGCTCGCTTGCTCCCATTGACTAAGTGGTGTGTTTAGACTTTGCTTAATTCAAGTACTCGGTAGCTATGTACATAATGGCTCTTTATCACTTTTGGTAGAGAGGATGGATGAGTCTGAACTAGTAATGGTCGTGGGGAAAGAAGGTAGACGGAGTGGAAAGAGGTGACGGACATGCAGGACCCTTTGTTCATATTGTGATGCAAGGCTGCAGGACGTGAAGGTGAGAGATGAAACTGATTAGTAGTGTGAATGTCCTCCCTGGTGCTTGATTAGTACTCTACGTATGTGTGACCTTGTTGTGCAAGCCCAATGCTGAAACATGAATGTTAATCTCTCCAACGCAAGATTGATGTTGCAAGACGAGCATGTCATCTTGCTGCTATCATGGGTAAGTGTGATTCCTGTAATGTGGTATAAGTGTTTCATAACGAGAATCACGTATAGCGGGTGTAAATGAAGTGTCGCTAGGTGAATGTAGCATTCCGTTCATCAATAAGATCACTGTAATTCTTTCGCTGAAAAAAAGAAAGAAAAAAAAAAAAACTGCTCTCAGGGATGTTATGCAACAGTGGCATATTACGATATGGTATCAAATGTCCCCGGTTTGGACGAATTATCTTAGTTGATCTTTTTCTACTTTAAATTCTGGATTTGTGCCCTGGAGTCAGTATGCGGAGTATGCTTTCTCCTCTACAGAACCTGATGATTTTCCTAACCTAACCTGAACACGGGTGTCTGAGGTTACTGGTTACTGACAACAATCACTTCTCTTGTTCACTTCTACATTTTTTTTTTTCAATTTGGCTCCAGAGCTTGGTGTTTCGTCTGGGTACTTTCGCATCGTCTTACATTCGTGCCGTTGCTCTTAATCTTTCTGAATTTTTAACCATCATCGGTGTCAGTTTCAGATTTGATTAACTATGATATTTTTAGACGAATTAATGTTAAAAGTAGAACGCATTCTGCTTCGCCTCATTCTCGAAGATAAACATATATATGGACCAGTGTTTGCTGCCATCATTCCCGTTCACTGACCAACCTCGTGAATCAGCCTTTAATTTTGCCTTCTTTCACTAGAGTAATCAATGCACCAAACTGCCCGTTTTCTTGGCCGTCTTGGAGATGCGCTAACATTCTTGGCCTTTCTAAACCTCTAATCCTGTTACTTATTCTGTCATTCTGAACTTACGCTGAATTTCTTCAGTCACAGCTTACTTTGCATCTTGTCCTATCGTCCTAATGTCTCCTCAGAACGTAATAAAACAGAGGCTCCTCTGCTTTCTGACTCTGCTAATTGTGTGACTTGAGTAGGCACTGTTCTGACTCCCATGGACTGGATCACGATTGAAAATGACAGATTTGCAACAAGTTCATTGTGGTAATTAAATAGCAAAGCAATAATAAAAGGTAAAGCAAAACAAATGAGAAAACTAGTAAAATAAACTAATGAACAAAATTGTTTATTAAGGTGGATTCACACGTGCTAATTTGCGACTGAAATTTAACGTGCGTAGAGTTTTCGACTCATCCCTTCTAGTCGAAAAGTGTCACACGTAGCGCCTGGAAAGTATCGAACAGTTGGCGCCTTGGCGGGAAGTGAATGTAAACAAACAGCTACCCGCCAAGATGTCTTCCCCCAGTGACGATGCTGAAGCTGTGGTTACTCTTTTGGAGTACCTGAAGAGTCAACAGAAAAGAAAATGCCTGTGGATACGTCCGTGGTTAAGTAGAAGGAAAAAAAGAAGTGTCTACCACACTCTAAATTAGCCTACATTTCTCACAAGAAAATTGATAATTTTAAGAAGACTGCACAATTGCGATCAAATTAAATCCTGACAAGTCTTCAATCCTCACCTCCAACAACACCCTGCATTGAGGCAAACAGTTCCTGTAGAGTAGCAGCTATTTCGTCGAACGACAATTTGCGCAAGCATTTTTTTTTTTTTTACTGTATAGTTAATTTCTGGGCTTCCAGATGTGTTCTTTTTCCCTCTTCAACTTTATCATCTTCTCTATATCTGGAGACCACATTTTTAAAGCTTACTCCGTGACGTCACGACGTAAATAAAGCCGCAAATCAACTAACAAAACGCGACAGCTTTCTCCAGTCGCTGGGGATGATTTTGAGTCGGAAACTCTAAGTACGTAAAATTTCAGTCGTAAATTGGCAGGTGTGAACCCGCCTTTAATCAAAATATATGTGAAGAATTACTGATAATTTTGGCGGTGCGCAAGTAGCGTTACAAAATACAAAACAAATGTACGACTCCGGTTGAATTGAAAAAAAAAAAAAAAAATAATGAAGTATTGCAAGACGCGATGCACGACGCTAGTGTCAAAGGCTGGTTTGCTGCAGCTGCCCTGTGCTCAGGCAGGACACGGCTGGCCTGGCGCTATGCTTCCCAATACAGATAGTTCCTACACTCTGCCTACATTTTTCAATTTTGAAATGAGAGAGTTTAAGCACGAAGGTGGAAGTTTGAAGTGGCATGTTTGTCCTGAGCAGACTCCATCTGGCTACAGTGGCGGGACGTGCTTTAGGCGGCAGCCTCTCAAACTCGTCCCCGCCTCGTCCACTTCCTGCTCCTCATAAAGATAAAACATGCACTTCCTTATAGTTGTTATTCAGTTATCATACAGCTTAAAGAGAATGTTAGTTTTCATGATTATTCGTAAACGCGAAATGTTGGATTGGTTCTCCTGTCAAGGATTTTCGATATATGTAGTTTTAGAATTACGCAATTCTGACTCGTAGGGATGAAATTAAGAATTTTTTTCTATTAAGTAATGTGATGCACTTGAGTTTGAATGTTATGAGTGAATACGATGCATGTAAAAATATTATTTACAGTTGACGTCCTGCTTACAGTGATCACTTCCCTGTATCCATTAGCAGCAGGGATTTCCCCTGCAAATACTGTGTTGAAAACGATCGCTGCTCTCAGGACCGCTGAAATACGAGCTAAACAACTCAAAGGGCGATATCTTCCGCTGAGGTAATAATGCAGTAGTGTTTTGCATGTAATTCATCTCCACAAACTCAAACTGGTAGAAAATGTACCTCATTATGCACATTTATTTATTCTAAGTTTGTTAGGTCTGATTACTTATCTCTTTTTTACAGCATAATTTTTCTTCCTGACATGGTGAGTGAGTTGTCACGTCCCACCAGCTAAGTGTGTCATGCATAAACTTTCTCGCCTTTCCCTCTTATCAAAGTTTATGCCCTTGTCCTTTCCACTTGACAAAATTGTTATCACTTCAATTTATTTATTTACATATTCCTGTTGAGCACGTGTCGGAGGGAGACACTGCTGGGAGAGGCTCGAGTCCGTCCCATGCTTCACACTGGAGCCTAAAGTGACCATACGCCATGAACCTATGCAAGTAATTATTGAAGCGCATTCGGCTGTTCTCATATCACTGCTTATCATTTGTTATTGGTCTGTTTTAGGGCGATCTCGTTCTTGTAACGATTTGTTTCGTGAAACCTGAATGAAATAATCACAAACTTGGCCAGTCACAACAAATTAGTTAACTAGCAAGTAAGTTATTCAGTGCATTAATACTCATACACAAAGCTCAATTTTTCCATAAAGACAAAGTGAATATATATATATATATATATATATATATATATATATATATATATATATATATATATATATATATATATATATATATATATATATATATATATATATATATATATATATATATATATATATATATATATATATACATTCACCTCAACCTGAAAGATTTAAAAGTGAAAAGTCATGTTAGAATCTCAAGACTTAGTTTACTGTAAGTTTTCTCTTTTTCTCCTATCCCCCTTCCTCCCACTCTTTTTATGCCTTGTCTCTTCATCTATTCGTGATTCCCCTCCTCGTATTTCTATTGCTCATGTTCAGCTTTGTTCCCTGATTTTTTCCCGCCACTCACATATTCACTTTTCGCCATCCGTCCCTTCCCTCCTGCTCTGCATCAATATTCAATAAATGTGAAACGAGTTCTTTGCATTGTTAATTTCATACGATGTAGCACGAATTTTTTCCCTCCAGCGTTCCCACCCTTTCCGTTCTTAATGGTTTCAAGCGGTGGATATTTAACGCAACTCATGCTCAATTCTTTCTGTTACGTTTTTCCCTGTACTTTTATCCCGCGTGTCTGATGGTGACCGGAACCAGTATTCCGCACACGAGCCTGACGGACGTCCCGTTAATCACAATGAAGCGTTCCTTTAAGGTGCTCAGTAGCGCAGTGATCACAAATTATGGTAATCAACCCCTAAGAGAATAAAACAGACAAGGCCATGCTCTTACTTTTTGCCATGAAGGTAACAATGGTGATAGGGGACATGAGGCGCCGTAGGAAAGAGGAGAGAGAAGGAGGGAAGAGGAAGTAAGGGATGTTGAAACTTAAATTGACGACAAAGGAGTGTTCGAGGGCAGGAAACAGCGCGGGAAGGGTGGAAAGGGAGCTGAACTAGGTCGTTGGAGGTGAGTAATGAGTGTAAGGAGATACATTTATTTGTTACTTTATCTTGGAAGAGGTGTCTTGTGGCCTTTTAATCCGTAAAGTGAATGACTGGCGTGTTGTGGTGTGGCTGCCTTCCCCTTCCTTCCTTCCCTTGCTCTTTTGTCTTCTCGTTGTTCTTTCTTCCCTCTCTCTATGGCGTTGTTGTTCTGCTTTACTTGCATGTCTTATCGTTGCCGTTTCATATCGTCCATTCTGTGTTGTTTCCTGTCACTTGTTTTTCTATCTGCACCACCACTACCACCACCACCACCACCGCTGCTGCTAATGCGTCCTGCTACATCCATTGTATGTTTGTAAATTGCTGGTGGTTGGTTTTGTAAGCTGGTCACTAATTGGACAGCGGGTTAAGGCATGTTTTTGTCCTTTTAGCCTAGGAATTGGTCAGTTTATGATCTGCCACAGAATTGCCCAATATCGCATTACGTACATGCTTTTTGCTTCACTGGGAATTGCAATAAAAATAGATTACGACACTGTTGAAAAGGAGTTCATGTCAATTAAAGGGAAGCGATATAATGTGAATCTGATTTAAAGGAAACACACACACACACGCACCCACCCACCCATCCACCCACCCACCCACACACACACCCACCCACACACACACACACACACACACACACACACACACACACGCTTTTATTGCATATAAATATTTCATGATATTTTCAGGATATGTGTGTATAAGCCAATAATTGTTTACTGTAAAGCTCCTCCAGATGTGGCTGTCAAAATATACTGTTGAGGAAAGGCCAAATAATGGTGGTAAGAAAGGTTTATGCCAAATTTTAGGCGTTCAAATACCTATATTGGCTCTGCACTTACGAGTAAACATACACACACACACTCTCTCTCTCTCTCTCTCTCTCTCTCTCTCTCTCTCTTCTTCTTCTTCTTCTTCTTCTTCTTCTTATTATTATTATTATTATTATTATTATTATTATTATTATTATTATCATTATTATTATTATAGTATTATTATTATTATAGTATTATATTTTTATTATTATTATTGTAATATGTGATTTTTATTATTTGTATAATTTTCATTATTATTAATATTTTATTATTTATTAATGTATTATTATTATTAATGTTTTATTGTAAATTGTTTTATTATTATTGTAAGTTTACTATTATTATTATAATTATTATATTATTATATTAATATTATTTTAATATTTCATTGCTCTGTTATTGTATTTAATTTTTTTACTATTATTTATTATCATTTATTATCATTATCTATTGTTTTTATTACTATTATTCTATTTGTCATTATCATCCACTACTGTATTTGTTACTGCATTTATTACATATGTGTTATGTAGATGTATATTTGTTTGAAGTAGTGTAATTTAGATAGGAAATCTTAGTAATTTACTTGTTTGTAAATATATGTATAGTAATTAGGCCTCCACAACTAACCGCGTCGGCCTAACATAAATTTCAAATAGGTCTGTAAAAGAGCTTAAGCTCAACAGACCGAGGGAATTCCTCACATTTTGTACCATACTGATTTTAATGTACCCATAAAGGCCCAATAAATGTATCAGTATCAGTATCAGTACCAGTATCTCTCTCTCTCTCTCTCTCTCTCTCTCTCTCTCTCTCTCTCTCTCTCTCTCTCTCTCTCTACCTCGAGTAATTTCTTGTAATGGTGAAATGGAGGCATGGAGTGCATGAGTGTTTTGGAAGTGTGTGTTAATGGAATGTGGAGGTGCTACTCATGATGGTAATGTGATGGTGGGCAGCATTTTATCGGTGCTCAAGCTGGTCGCCTCAGTAATGGCCTGTGTGTAACCTTCGCTGAGATCTTGAGCAATTTCATGAGAGAGAGAGAGAGAGAGAGAGAGAGAGAGAGAGAGAGAGAGAGAGAGAGAGAGAGAGAGAAGAGAAGAGATGGAGGGGATGCAGACTGCCTCAAACCACTCTCCAATCAAGGGCGGTTCGACAAAAGGGAGCTCAGAGGACATTTGTAAGCGGGAAGTAGATGTTAACGGCCTGAGGTGGTGATGGTTACTGGAGACAAAAGTTTAATCCCTTCAGTACTGGGACATATTTTTACCTTGAGATTTGTGTACGATTAGACCATTTTATTAATTCCTTCAATACTGGGATACATTTTTACCTTGAGATTTGTGTACGATTAGACCATTTTATTGACATTAGGAAGGGTCTATGTCAGTCAGAAGATTAATGGGGACAGTCTTCACTATATTAATATCCCACATAAGTTTCTGAAGCTGTAGAAAATCATCAAAGAGTAAGCAAGATGAATATGGAAACGCGTCATGATACTGAAGAGGTTAACATTAGGAAGTGTCTATGAAGAGCTGAATGTTAATGGCCACAGTCTTAATTCACTATTTTAAACCACCACATAAATTTCTGAAGCTGTGCAGAACCATCAAATAGCAAGTAGAATGAATATGGAAACGCGTCATTGTACTGAGGGGTCTTTGCTTCCTTTTTCGAATAACTGATGAAAATTCTGCTCAATGCATTACTTATTTGTCTGTCCATCTGTGTCTATCTATACATATCCATCCAACTCAACTTTCCTATCTATTTTTTTATCTATTTTTACTTATCTATCTATCCATCCATCATTTCTTTGAGGTCTTTATGCTTGTGACTTGAATTCATAACCTGCGGCTTGTAGAGAAAGGCAAACTTTTAACAATGTATACTTCAGTGACATGCAGGTTTGATACATCGAGTGACGCGGAGACAGAGAAAGAAAGAGAGATTATCCGTACAGAGCACCCTTGAAATGCTCTGCGGTATTAGTGAAGCCTGAAGAGAAGCCGTCACGTCACAAAGGGAGCGGAGAGTGTGTGTGCGATAACCGTTCCGTGGCCCCTCGCTGGAATGTTTTGCAACTCTAACGGCAGGTGTCTTGGTATCTGTACTCGCCACTACTGCTGTTACCACCGCCATCACCACCAAGCAGGAATAGCCGGTGCCAACGTAAATAACACTTGTACTCTCTCTCTCTCTCTCTCTCTCGATATACTTAACCTCGCTATAGCTCTTCTAGAAAAAAAGATATAAAAAGTTGGAGAGAACAAGGGGATGGAAGGGAGATGTAGAGTTCATTTAGTGGTGAAGATGTATTGCGCGTCAAGTCACGTGGCTCGGGAAGTTCTATTACTGTCAGAGGAGCTGGAGGAAGAACAGGAGCAGAAGGGAACATGAAGAGGAGGAGAAGGAGGAGGAAGTATTGTTAACTCTATCTCCCTTTTCTTTTACCGTACGTCCCCATAAGGTCTGTCGCCGCGCTGAGTCTGTATCATCGCCGTCTTACTTTGTCTTGCCGGGATGTGAGGAAAGTAATGAAGCGACAAGACCCTTTATTGAGTTCCGCTCGTGGGTTGGAAGGAGCCGCCGGTCACTCCAGGGGCTGTATTGATGACCAGCCTGGAGCACCGGGGTGGAAGGGCCGTGGGAGTGTCTCTTCAAGAGAGAGAGAGAGAGAGAGAGAGAGAGAGAGAGAGAGAGAGAGAGAGAGAGAGAGAGAGAGAGTTACTATCCGTTTGGCGATCACTTCTGGAAATTACTATTGTGAAAGAGAATGCTAGCAATATAACAATGAATTGTTTTGTCCAAAGTAGAGCAGTGTGTTGGAAGAAGAGAGAGAGAGAGAGAGAGAGAGAGAGAGAGAGAGAGAGAGAGAGAGAGAGAGAGAGAGAGAGAGAGAGAGAGAAACATGTGACCCAATCTCTCTCTCTCTCTCTCTCTCACTCAGCGGGTATTGTTTATGGCATGAATTCCCTGCACTACAAGGCTACACAGCGCGTCTTAATCTCCATCATTCCGCTCGTCACACAATCCAGTCTCTAGTGGGTTAGATCTGCACGGTACAACGACTCTGGCCAGAGACTTCTCCGTTCGAGGCAGACTGAGGGAGCATTAGTTCATCTTCTCCGTTATAGATGGTGTGAGGTGGAGGAACGAGGTGGTTGGAATGCGCTTTGTATCTCTCGATTAGAAAATTACTGGCTGTGGTGATTGGCATTGGTGTTAAGTATTGGCGATTGAAGTAGACTGAGAAAGGTTTAGTTTAGTTTGCCTTCCCCCTAATAGATGGTGTGAGGTGGAGGAACGAGGTGGTTGGACTGCTCTTTGTATCTCTCGATTAGAAAATGACTGTGGTGATTGGCATTGCTATTAAGTATTAGCGATTGAGGCAGACCGAGACAGCTTTTAGTTTAGTTTGCCATCCCCCTAATAGATAGTGTGAGGTGGAGGGACGAGGTGGGACTGTGCTCTTTATCTATCGATTAAAAAATGACTGGTGGTGGTGTTTGGCATTGCTGTTAAGTATTAGTGATTGAGGTAGACCGAGGCAGCTTTTAGTTTGATTTGTCTTCTCCGTAATAGATGGCTTGAGGTGAAGGAACGAGTAGGTTGGACTGGTTGGTCTCTGTATGACTGATGGTGAAGTGGTTTAGTCTCGAAAGAGGACAACTTCTAGGCGTTCCTTCTGTAGTTATTGAAGAAGTAAAGTTCCTGTGGTTAATTCAGCGGTAATGAAACTCCTTTGAGAAGAACAAGGCAAGCAACAGTAACAATCACTTTTCGTGGCATGTACCTTGAAACAATCATCTCTCACGTAACTATTCACAGCCTACATAGATGAAAAGAAATAGATCTCCATGAATGTTTTCCCAATTGATGAAGCAGAACATTCATTAAACAGCCACTCGAATCAAGAAATCAACCTTATTAATCCAAATATTTAAAGAAGGGACCATCGAATATAGAAAGGAGAGACAGCGAAACGTTTGAGAATGTAGTCTCCCACCTGAGTGAAGACTGGAGGCGCTAAGTGAAGGGGGTGAGAGCGACTTGACGGGGAAAAGAGAACGTAATACTAGGAGGAGGCACCATCTGGCAGGACTATTGGGCAGTGTGGCGGTCAATAGGAGCGATGGAGGAGGAAATGAAGGTCTGAGAGAGAGAGAGAGAGAGAGAGAGAGAGAGAGAGAGAGAGAGAGAGAGAGAGAGAGAGAGAGAGAATCCGAAAGAAAAAGTAAAGAGGAAGTAGGAGAAAAGAAAACAGAGAAAGAAGGAACGAAATGAGAGAAAAGTGGGAAAGAGGAGATGAGATGAGGGAAGAAGTGGAAAAGAAAATATGCTCGTAAAAGAAGAAGGAAAAAGAGTAAGAGGAGACGCCAAAAGAAAAAAGAAATAGAAGAAAAGAAGGAAAGAAAGTGAAAATGAGAGGAAAAGAAAAGAAAAATCAACAAAGTCAGAGAGAGAGAGAGAGAGAGAGAGAGAGAGAGAGAGAGCCCTCACTACGAGTATATACAATGAAATGAAAGAAAAATCTCCCCCAAAAGGCAGATAGATTCCTTCTCACACTTGACAGCTTTGTAAAGTCGAGACGCAATGAAGCTTCAAGTGAGACCCGCGGTGAAAAATGAAAGGAAGGCAGAGGGAGAGGAAGAAAGCCTTATGAAAGATGGCCCTGCTTGAATATAAGAGAAAACAGGCGGAGGAAAAAAAAAATGATGATAAAAGCATGAAAGAAAAAGGGGAAGGCTGTGACGCGGTATTAGTCTGGCCTCTCTTTGCTCTCCTTTCCTTTCTTCAGGCAAGCTTTCCTTCCCCCCAAAAAAGGAACACAATGGAATACAAAGGAACAGCAAACACTGCCACATTTATCGATCCCTATGAGTGAGTTTGTCTAGTGAATCTTAACTCATTTGCCCATACGAGTGTACTTGTGTGGTTTAAATAGAAGAAATTGAGATGGTAGAAAGAAAAGGGATGTGTATAAGGAAAGAAAATTGTATACGCTGGTGAAAGGAGACGTGGCAAGAGTTAAGAAGAAAACGTTGCAAAAATAACTTGTATTTTTTATATTATACTGTGAAACCAAGGTTGTGTGTGTGTGTGTGTGTGTGTGTGTGTGTGTGTGTGTGTGTGTGTGTGTGTGTGTGTGTGTATGTGTGTGTGTGCAAGTCTCGCTATGTGGTTCCTTTCATGAGTTTTTTCTTGTGTCATCCTGTCTTTGCTTTTGAACTTTTTTCTTCCTCCTCCTCCTCCTCCTCCTCTTACCACTCTATCCCACTGGACGCGTTTGATGTGTTTATAAGTTAGTGCTTCTCTAAACATATGAAGTATCGTTTAAGGAGGAGGAGGAGGAGATGGGGAGGTGGTGGTGGTG